>NW_007726595.1:0-36902 GCF_000696425.1 Galeopterus variegatus | reverse complement strand
GAAAGAAAAAAAAAAAAAAAAAAAAAAAAAAAAAATCCAAACTGTGGGAACTATGATGCTTGGGCGGGGGCAGAGGGGACGAACCAAAAAACTGAAGGCCATTCTTTCCCCTAAAAATTATAAATTCTGCTTTGAATCAGAATGTCCCACTAGAGAATGCCATATATGGCTTTTACTAGCCCCACATATAACTGATGTCATTGATCACATATTGACAACCCTGAATCACTCGATAGAAGGACACATACAACAAGCAGCTCTATAAAATTTCTATAAATAAAATGGCAGCTGATGTAGCAAGGTTGCAGAAGAGATTACCCCCTGCATCACTTGGTGTTCCTTATATCAAGATCCACATAGGAAATGGTATTTATAAATCAGTACTCAAAAACAAAACAAAACCCTGTACTTACCCTAAAAAACTATTATAGCTTATCTTTGTTGATATCAAGTTTTAGACAACTAAATCTATCTATTCTATTCTCTCTTTTTCATGTATTATAATTATGAGTCATTTCAATGTTTGGGTGTGACATAAATAATAAAAGAAATAGTTAAAGTGGTTGAACTCACATTACAAATGCCCTGCAGACTAACTGAAAGGAACACCTGACTTGCACTGGCTTGAGTAGCACAATTATGTAAGTTATAAGGAAGTCTGGAGGGAGGAAGTCCATGGCTGGTGCAGCTGCTCAGCAGTGTCAGCAGGGCCCAGGTTTGTTCCATCTTTCTGCACTGCTGTTGTCAGACTGTTATTTTTCTATCCCTGTGTTTGCTGACCCTTGATTATAAGACTGCTGCCACTATTCCAAATATAAGAGGCAGAAGGAAGGAACAGCACCAGCCATGCATGTGTCAAGAAGAAAGTAGACCCAGATGCCCTCCAGTAGACTTTTCTTCAGGCCTCATTGGATATAATGAGGACACATCGCTGTTGCCCTCTTACTCTAAGGGAAGGTGGGAAAGAGAATACAATTTACAGTAGAGGTGGCAAGAGAAAGGGTAGTCGTATGTGGCTGGTAAATTAGAAAACACAAAACAAAGCAAGACATAGTTTCTACCACAGTTAAGAAATCTCAAAAGAGCCTTGTAAATATTTATCATATACTTCAGAAAATAATAAATTACCATATTTAGTATGACAGTACTTTAAAATAGCTGAGCTAACAGTTAATTGCAAGGGCACTGTGTTATTATTAGCTGAGATCTCAAGGCTCAAAATAAATTCACTGTGATGTTTAATCTTATGATAGTGGATGTAAATCACACATCAGATAGAGTTCTTAATAATGTCTAATTTCTTTGGCCAACTTCTTGTGAGACCTAATAGGTTATCATTGTTTTTACATTGCATTATGGGTGTCAAAGAATAAAATGTCAACTCTGCCAAATCTTTTCTTGTGCAATGTTCCTGCATTATTAGTATTATATTTGATTTGTGTTTTCCTTGTAAAATTTATTTTTAATTATATATTCCCTTTACAGGGGTTTGTTTAGGTTAAATGGGTAATACAATCCATAAATTCACTTATCTAGGCACAAGGAAACTACAATATTTGACATTAAGCTTAGTATGCATCAGGCTTAGTTCAAAAGGCTTTATTCACATTTTCTGATTTTATCATAACAACAGCCAAACAATATAGACACTATTAGTATCTCCATTTTATGGATGAAAAAAATTAATGCTTAATGAGGGTTTAGAGGCTACTCAGCTAGTAAATTGCTGGGCTTGAATTCAAAACCAGCTTGGTCTAATTCAAAAGGCTCCTTTATAACCACTCTACCAATAAATCAGTTAATTGAGTAATCAATCAAAATTCAACCAAGCACAGCCCTCCATAAAATGGAATTTTAAGGCACACTCATTGTCTAAGGAAAAGTAAGAAATTATAACAAAATAAATACAATGTTATGGATTTATTGAAGGTAAACCTCTGGAGAAATTCAATTCAATTTTACATTTGTATCTGCTGCAGTGTACAACAAAAGTTTATCTCCAGAACAATGACTGGCATCAGAATATTCTTAATCACTATAATTTCTAAGAAAAGAAAAATATGAATAATTTTATGAAAGCTGAAAACCAAAAGAATATTCCAGTAAACATTCAACCAATAAGACAATTCAATGAATTTCAAAGCCCCATTTCAATAATGTGAAGGCCTTAATGTATATAGGTAATGTCATGAAATATCTATACCCAAATCTTACACAAATGCAGAGGTGACATAACTGAACTTTCTATGAAGAAACAGATAAAGTAGAGAATTCAATGAACATTTGATTTTCTGGTGACATTCTTATTAGAATTCCTGAATGCAGATACCATATGCATGTTGTGAAACATCGGATTAGTCCACACTTAATAGCAGTGTATTGATTGTCACTGAAAAGACCTCATTCTACACCTTATTCCAACTAAAGCAGTGCATCATTTCCCCAAATTCTGAGTTTATTCTCATGGCTCTTATTCTGACAGAATTAAACTAAAATTTTTCAAATGCATCTACCTGACCTTAAATTATGGTCACAGACACTAACAAACGTTTTTTATTATTCTTTTCAAAATAATTTAATAAATAATTGCTGTCACAGTTATTTAACCATTTCAGTCAAATGTCATTTTTTTATAGTGGTAAAATATATACAACCTAAGATTTGCCATTTAAACCATTTGTAAACATAAAATTCCATGACATTAGCTGAATTCACAATGCTCTGTGACCATCATCTCTATTTCCAAAATTCTTTCATCATCCTAAACATAAATTCTGTACTCATTAAGCAATAACTTCCCATTATTCCTTCTCCCTAGTTTCTGGTATCCCCTAATCTACTTCTGTCTCTGAATTTTTTTTCTTTTTAATTTATTTTTTCTTAAATGACCCATGACAATTGTATATATTTATGGAGTGCAATGTGATATTTGGGTACATCTATACAGTGTGTGATGATCTTATTAGGGTAATTAGCATATTCATCACCTCTAACATTCATCATGTCTTTGTGTTGAGACAAACAAAATCCTCTCTACTAGCTACTTTAAGTTATAAAGCAATTTGTTATTGACTGTAGTCTCCCTATAGTGCTATAGAGCACTTGATCTACTCTTTCTATCCAGCTAGAATTAATTCTCAGATGAAGTAATAAAAAAAATGAAAATGCCACCATTTAATAAAATGAAACCTTCATCCAATCTATGGCTACATTCCCTTTGAATCATTACAAATGGTCATTTTGTAGATATTATTCTCATTTTCAGATCACGTTATTGGGAAATAAATTGCTTGGTTCTTGCCAGCTTCTTATTCTCTTTGAGAAATTAAATATTTTCCCTTGCTTTATTGTCAATTTCTTTTTCTTTCTCTTAATTGTAGCATAGTTGATTGTACATATCTGTGGGGTAGTGAGTTGAATATAATACCTGTTTGCAATATGCGATGCCCAAATCAGGATAATTAGAATATCCAACATTACACAATGTAACATTTTTTGTGGCCCTTTACCAATTTCTTCCTTACCTCCTCCCTCTTCCCACCTCTGGTAACCTCAGTTCTGTTCTCTCCTTTGGAAAGTTCAATGTATTATTGAGATTATTGCATGTTTCTTTTATTATTATTATTTGTCTATTTTTTAGCTCCCGCTTATGAGTGAGGTCATGTAGTATTTCTCTTTCTCTGCCTGGCTTATTTCACTTAACATTATTTTGTCTAAGTTCAAACATGTTGCTGCAAATAGCAGTATTTCATTACTTTTTAAGGCAAAGTAGTAGCATTCCATTGTGTATATGTACCACATTTTCCTTATCCAATCATCTGACAATGAACATTTAGGTTGGTTCCAACTCTTGGTGATTGAAAATAGAGCTGTGATAATCATGTGGGTGTATGTATCCAGTCAACATAATGATTTCCATTCCTTTGGGTACATACTCAAAAGTGGGATTGCCAGATCATATGGCAGTTCTATCTGCAGTTCTTTGAGGAAACTCCATACTATTTTCCATAATGGCTTCACCAATTTACAGTCCCACCAACAGTGCTAGGAGGGTTCCCCTTTCTCGGCATCCTCGTCAGCATTTGTTATTCTCTGTCTTTTTGATAACAGCCAGTAACTGGGGTAAGATGATATCTCAGTGTGGTTTTGACTTGCATTTCCCTGATCCTGAGTGATGTTGAACATTTTTTCATTTATCTGTTGGCCATTTGTATATCTTCCTTTGAGAGATGCCTATTCAGCTCCTTTGCCCACTTTTTGATTGGGTTATTTGGAATTTTTTACTATTAAGTTGTTTGAGTTCCTTGTATATTCTGGATATTAATCCTTTGTCAGACGCATAGTTTGCAAATAATTTCTCCCACTCTGCAGGTTGTCTTTTTGCAGTATTAATTGTTTCTTCTCCTGTGCAGAAGCTTTTCAGTTTGATATAATCCCATTCATTTTCCTTTTGTTGCCTGTTCTTCACCCAATCCTACTTCCTAAGTGTCTTCCCAATGTTTTCTTTTAGGAGTTGTATAGTTTCAGGTCTTCTATTTAAGTCTTTGACCCATTTTGAGTTGATTTTGGCATATGGTGAGAGATACAGGTCTAGTTTCATTCACCTGCATAAATAAATGTCCTGTTTTCCCAAAACCATTTATTGATGAGGCAGTCTTTTCCCCAATGTATGATCTGTGTGCTTTTGTCAAAGAATAGTTGGCTGTATGTTTGTGAGTTTATGTCTGGGTTCACTATTTTGTTCATTAGCAACAACAGACAACCTAATTGGTCTGAGTGTCTGTTTTAATGCCAGTACCATGCTGTTTTGGTTACTATAGCTTTGTAGTATAATTTGAAGTCAGGTAGTGTTATGCCTCTATTTTTATTTTTTTTTTCAGGATTGCTTTGGCTGTTTGGGTTCTTTAGTTGCTCAATATGAACATTAGAATTGTTTTTTCTATTTATGTGAAGAAAATCATTGTTATTTTGATGGGGACTGCACTGAAAATGTAGATCACTTTGTATAGTACTGACATTTTCACAATGTTGTTTCTTCCAATGCAAGAGCATAGAATGTCTTTCCACCTTTTTGTGTCCTCTATAATTTCCTTCAGTGCTAATTTGTAGTTCTTCTTGTACAGATCTTTTACCCCCTTGGCCAAATTGATTCCTAGGTTTTTTATTTTTTTGGTGACAATTGTAAATGGGCTAGCTTTCATGATTTCTTTTTCTGCAAGTGTGTTGTTGGAGTATAAAAATGTGACTGATTTTTGCATATTGAATTTGTATCCTGCAAATTTCCTGAAGTCTTTTATCAATTCTAAAAGATTTTGTAGAGTCTAGGTTTTTACATGTATAGGATAATGTCATCTGCAAAGAGGGACAATTTTATTTTCCTTTTCTCAACTTGGATGCCACTTATTTCTTTTCCTGGTTGCTCTGGCTAGTACTTCCAATACTATGTTAAATAGTGGTGGAAAGAGTGGGCATCCTTGTCTTGTCCCTGTTCTTATATCAGGATGATATTAAGGGTCGGTTTGTCACTTATTGTGTTGAGATAGTTTTCTTCTATACCTAATTTGCTGAAAGTCTTTATCATGAAGGGATGCTGAATTTTATCAAATGCTTTTTCTGCATCTATTGAAATAATCATATTGTTTTTGTCCTTGATTTTGTTGATGTGGTGTATCACATTGGTTGACTTGTGTATGTGGAACCATCCTTGAATCCCATTGATGAATTCCACTTGATTGTTGTGTATAAGTTTTTGGATGTGTTTCCGAATTCTCTTTGCTAATACTTTATTGAGGATTTTCGCATCCACGTTCATCAAAGGTATTGGCCCATAGTTTTCCTTTTTTGTTGCATCTCTGGGTTTGCTATCAAGGTGATGCTGGCCTCATATAATGAGTTTGGGAGAATGGCCTCTGTTTTAATTTTTGGGACTAGTTTAAGAGAATTGGTACTAATTTCATTTTAAAAATTTGGAAGAATTCAGCAGTAAAGCCACCTGGTCCAGGGATTTTCTTGTTGGGAGACTGCTGATTACTGCTTCAATCTCATTGCTTATTATTGGTCTCTTCAGATTTTTTATTTCTTATTGGTTCAGTCTTGGTAGTTTGTATGTGTCCAGAAATTTATCCACTGTTCCAGGTTTTCAAACTTGTTGGTGTATTGTTGTTTATAATAGTCTGTAATGATTCTTTGTATTTCTATGGTATCAGTTGTAATGTCTCCTTTTTCATTTACAATTTTTGTTATTTGGGTCTTCTCTCTTCCTTTTTTAGTTAGCCTAGTTAATGGTTTTTCTATTTTGTTTATCTTCTCAAAAAACCAACTTTTTGTTTCATTGATCTGTGTATCACTTTTTAGGTTTCTATTTCATTTAGTTCTGCTCTGGTATTATTTCTTTATATCTATTAATTTTGGGATTAGACTGTTCTTGTTTTTCTAGTTCTTTGAGTAGTAGCATTAGGTTGTTTATTGAAATCTTTCTATTCTATTGATGTAAGTGTTTACTGCAATAAACTTCTCTCTTAGCACAGCTTTTTCAGCATTCCACAGGTTTTGGTATGATGTGTCTTTATTTTCATTAGTTTTGAGTATTTTTCAGATTTCTTGTTTAAGTTCTTCTTGGACCCATATGTCTTTCTGGAGCATGTTGTCTAATTTCCATGTATTTTTATAGTTTCCAGAGTTTAGCCTGTTAATTGATTTTTAGTTTTAATCTACTATGGTCTGAGAAGATACTTCAAATGATTTCAATTTGTTGAGGCTTGATTTATGACCTAAAATATGGCCTATCCTGGACAATGTTTCATGAGCTGATCAGAAGAATGTATAGTCTATGGTTGTTAGATAAATGTTCTATAGATATATGCCAAGTCCATTTTTTCTATAGTGCAGTTTAAATCCTGTGTTTCTCTGTTGATCTGTTGCCTAGGTGATCTATACATTGTTGAGAGAGGGGTTTTCAGGTCTCCAGCTACTATTTTATTTGTGGCTATCTCTTTCTTTAGGTCTAATAGTGTTTGCTTTATATATCTGGGTGCTCCAATGTTGGGTCCGTATATAATTATGGATGTTATGTCTTCTTGCTGGATAGATCATCATATAGTGGTCATCTTTGTCTCTTTTCATGGTTTTTGGTTTAAGTCTATTTTATCCAATATAAGGATAGCTACTCCTGCTCATTTTTTATTTTCATTTGCATGGTATGTCTTTTCCATCCCTTCACTCTTAGTCTGTGTGTGTCTTTACAGGTGAGGTGCCTCTCTCATAGACAGCATCTAGTTGGATCTAGCTTTTTCATCAAATCAGCCAATCTGTGTCTTTTGAGTGGGTAATTTAATACATTTACATTTAGGGTTGTTACTGAAAGCCATTGTCTTACTTCTGGCAGTTTTTTGATTTTCATTTGGATGTGTTAAATATCTTTTGTTTCTTTCTTTCCCTTTTATTGTTTGTCTTCAGTGTTAGCCAGTTTTAGAGGTGGTAAGATACAGTTGCTTTCTCTTTCTCATTTGTATTTTCTTCTACAAGTGGGTTTTGCTCTTTTTAGTGTATTTATGTTAGTGATTGTTGTTTTTTGGATTCCAGGTACAGGACACACTCAAAGATTTCATAGGGCTTATCATGTGGTAGTGAACTTTGGTAGTTTTTGTTTGTCATTTCTAAAGGATTTCTCTTTCATTTACTAAGGATATCTTTGCTGGGTATAGTGTTCTTGGCTGGCAGGGGTTTTTTTTCTTTTAGTATTTTGCATATATCATCCCATTACACTGGCCTGTAGAGTTTCTGTTGAGAAGTTTGATGTTAGTCTAATGGGAAGTCCTTTGTAGATGACTTGACACCCTTCTCTAGCTGCTTTTAGGATTTTCTCTTTGTCTTTGGGTTTTGCCAGTTTGACTATAATGTGCCTCAGAGAAGACTTTTTTGGAGTGAATCTTTAGGGATCTTTGAGCTTCCTGAATCTGAAGGTCCTTGTCTCTCCCTATACCTGGGGAATTTTCTACTATTATTTCATTGAATATGTTCTCAATGCCTTTTCCTTTCTCCTCCCCTTCAGCAATACCCACGATTCAGATGTTTGTGCACTGAAGGCTGTCTGCTATCTTTCTTAGATTTCATCATATTTTTAATTTCTTTTTTTAATCTGTCTGAGTTCTTTTGAAGAGACCATCTTCAATATCAGAAATTCTTTCTTCTACTTGCTCTAGCCTGCTGCTTAAGCTTTCAGTTGTATTCTTTATTTCACTGAATGACACAGTTTCATGAGTTCTGCTAAATTATCTTTTAAAATATTAATCTCTTTATAAATTTCCTCCATCATATCCTGGATAGTTTTGCTCAGTTCATTGTGTCATCTAACTGTGTCTTCTTGTATCTCATTGAGTTTTCTTAAGATTTTTACTTGGAATTCCTTTTCAGTCATTTCACGGTTTTCCTGCTCTGAGGTCTAGTACTTGGGAGTTATTGTATTCCTTTGGTGGACTCATATTTTCTTGTTTTTTCATATTTCCAGTTTTTCTATGTTTATGTCTGGACATCTGGTACAGCAGTTGCTTCTTCTATTATTCTCCTCCCTGGACTTTGCTGCTGACTCTCCTCATGTCAATGCAGTTGAGTGGTCAGTGGTGTGCCTGCACAGTGGCAGTTGCTACTGCTGCTGCTTCTATGTTAGCAGGTCACCCTTGCAGTGGCAGTGGTTGTGGAAGTGGCTTTGGTGGGCTGCCCACATGACAGTGGTGACTCCAGTATCAGCAGCTGCTCACATGATGATGGTGACTGCCTGGAGGTGCCCATGGTGGTGGCAATGGCAGCAGTGATGGTTGCAGCAGCTCTCCACTTGATTGCAATGTCCATAGTGGAAGTCTGCAGCTATGGTGTCTGCATCAGCAGCAGGATTACCTTGCAACAGTGGCAGTGGCAGCAATAGCTGCAACTGCCTCCCTCACATCTGCAGTATTCACAACAGCAGTGGGGTTAACTCATGGGTGTGGCAGCAGCACTGGTGGCTATAAGTGCCTCCCTGCATTTGCAGTGTCTGCAGCAGCATATCAATTTTTAAAGTGATAAATTTGCTTCCTAATTACTTAGATTTAGGTGTACAATGTGATGTAAGTGAGGGTCAAACTAATATGATAAAAGAGCAACAGCGGAAAAGTTCCCAGAGCCATGAACTGATGATTTGATATAGCCTTTATGGACTATGAAACACAGATGTTCGTTTACCTTCTTTTCCCAAAACTAGCATCTGTTTCTTATACTGCAAACCACTTCCCAGAACCTAAGAAGTGTTGTGTAGCTCTTTTTTTGTGCTAAATAGTTCTTTTTCCAGCTCGACATCTTCAGTTTTTCCACATAAACAAATATTTATCTCATTTCTGAGATTTGGTAAGATACATTGTCAAGTCAACTACACCTAGAATCATAAATCCAGTCCTAATTTAGGTAGGTTTGAAATTTTCTTTAAAGTACTTTTATCCATGCTTTTACCTCTCCAACTAACATTTAATTAGAAACATTGAATATGTAAGGTGCTCTGCTAGGTTGTTTCACCTGCAGTCTCACCACAGATATATATGAGGACTTGCTTGGTACACAAAGCACCCAAATAAGCAAACACAGGCATCTAGATATCTTTCCGAATATAAATAAAAAGCATCTTATAGAAAAGTGAACATTTTAATTAAGATACTTGTAATGCTCCTAAATTTTTGTTTTATACTCTTGCAGGAAGTTCAACATACTACATAATTTATTTGCCACCCTTCTCAATTAAAATTCAATTAAATAATTTTAGTAGGTACACACACAAAACCAGCCATTGACATAAAGAATACATATGAAATAGTTATATTCCAAGAGAAAATCAGATGATTAATCTGCAAGCATTCAAGTAGAACATTAAAAGAGAAATGAACAATACTATACACACAGGTATGTGCATGCACATACACACAACTATGCAAATAATTATTTTTCTATTTTAAAATATACTGTTAATTTTGTTTGCTAGAAAGATCTTTTTTAAAAAATATTTACCTGGAAACAGCAACATGGAGACTTAAGACAAAAAAATTTTAAAAGCCCACTACTATAAGGCTTTCCTTGTGGAACCATAATGTCCTTGATAGAGACCATCATGTATTGGAACACATGTGTTGTTTTCTACTGTCTCTTTGATTAGCCCTCATTCTTGCTCTTCAGGGTTTCTATCATAATACAAGAAAATAAAATTTTAAGCCCAGAAGGATTTTTACAGTAATGCAAGCTATTGATCAGTGCATTTTTTTTCAACCAGAGCTTACATCCAGATTCCTTACAGCTTCAATATGCCCAGTGGGTTAATATTGCGTGAGGTACAAGCTGTTAGAAAACTACCAGTATGTTTTTTCCCCTTGATTTTGCTACATATTTCATGCTCCTGTGGGGCTATAACACAAACTTTCTTTGCGTTTATCCAAACCTCAGACTTAGGATATGCTTTGAGGGATAAAGATCAGTCATTAAATACTAATGCAAACCATGATTGCCCTGTGTCAGTTAATGCTGAAACATATAAGGGGCATGTCATGCCTCTTGTCCCACCCAGAATGACATCTTAAATAGATACCACCTTTAACACTGAAGACTATGGCTGAACTATATAGTCATTGCTTTTGTCTTCTTTAATTGGGTATTTTATGTTTCTACAGTCTGCCCGTCCCAGTCTCTGAAACTTCTTCTGGCTCCTGGTCTCAGTTCCTTTGGCTTTTAGCTAGACCCATCCTATGCCTAATCTCTAGAGACTGTCCTCTACTCAGCAGAAATTTTATAAGAAGTTTAAGCTTCAGAGACCCTCCTTTGCACAGGCACCTCCCATATCTCTGAGTGGGACCTAGTAATATGCCCATGAAGTTTTTCTTTTTATTTATGTTGAAAAAGTAAGAATTTTTTTTCTCCCCATACATTTATAAGATTCAGTTCCTGCAAAACCCAGAACCATCCCTCACTTCAGAACTAAGCCGGCTTTTTGGTTGAAGTTCTCCTGATAGAACCCTTTTCTCTCCATCTCCACCAGCTTCGTTCTACTCCTCAAGGTCCACAGGCATGTTCTGGCTTGGCCTAGGCTCCTCAAGGCTTCTGGGCTCTATGCTCCACCAGGTTTAGCTCTGGGTGCTGCTTACCAGTGTAAAAGAATTAGTATAGGAGAATGAACTACATTAAATAATATGAAACAAAAATTGTCCTGAAAGCATGTATGTGTATAAAATACAAAATTCAGACCCACAACATAGGACAGAAAACAGTTTATTGTCATCATCTGCTGCCAACTACTTTGGGACATATCCTACAATCAGATGAAAACCGAGAAAAAGAAAACTTATTTCTAACATCAGATACAACTAAATATCTGGGTGAAAAGTTTAGCTACAGATCTGGAGTCTTGAAATGATGTTTGTTTCCACTTAAATGCTTGGCAGCCTTGAAGACTGCAGCCCAAGCTGATGAAGCTGTGCCTGTGGGGCTGTCCACCTGCAGAATAGCAGGTGGAAAATTATTCAGGGGAAAGAATTTAATTGGTGACCTTTAAAATAATGATTCATTACCTTAAAACACTTTTTATTATGTCAGCATGAGTACTTCAATTGAAATTAATATATTTAAATCAAAAACAGTAGGTCATATTTAACGTATCTTTAACCAAATGCACATATTAAAGAATTTATTGGGATGCTTTACCTTACCTTTACCTCCCCCTTCTCTTTTCCTTCTTTCCCTCTTTCTTTTCTTTGCTTCCTCCTTCCTTCTTCCTTCCCTTCTTCCTTACTTCTTCCCCTCCCTCCATTATACCCTTTTGTTACTTGAACAGTCTCCATTTGCTCATTTGCAAACCAAATGGTGTCTGCAGAGTATACTCTAACCCTAAATAGTCAAAGTACTTTCCCTATTTCCTGGAAGCCATTGACCAAAAGTGACTTGAGGATTAACCCTCCCAGCTGGCAAAGTCAGGCAGACCAGAATTCAAGTTTTGATGTGACTTATTAACTGCTGCATGGAGTTGGGTGGGTATTTAAATGAGATAATATACAAGTATGTAACGTACCTAGTAAGGTTCTGGGCCCTTAATAAAGGTTAGTGCATTGCATTCTTCCTCACAGTGTAATACTGGGTGCTCCATAATGACCCAAGGAAGGCAAAGGCATGGCAAATATTATATGCCCAGATCAAAAGCAACATTTTAGGCCTTATATTTAGCCTGAAATTTGCCCAGAAAGAAAAAATGACTAAGAAGGTTGGCAGCCCATTCACCAATATGCTGAATGTATTGCATGACCACAAAAATCAGATTCCCACATTCTAACATGGATCTGAACCTAGTGCAAACATGTGCAAGAAGGCAGATACTCTAATACCAAGAAATTATACAGCTGGGCAGAAGCTATATTTACTATGACATGTTTGTGATTTTCAAAGCAAAATTTTGGGATCAGTTTTCATTACATTCTGGGCTATGTATGTCTTTATGGCATACACATTTACAAATAAAAGCATGAGAGCCTCTAAATCACTGACTTAGGCTGAAATGATGCCTCTAGGGTTTGGGATTATAAAAAAATAAAAGGAGACTGAGCAGGGATCATAAGGCAATATCCTACAGGAAGGAAATTGATACCTGGGATTCAGTAGCAATTCCTTCTGGCATTCACGAAGGAACATATTTTAGATAAACAAATAGGCGGAACATTTTGGATCTCTGTAAATAGATCTGAAAAGTCAGGCAAGAGCCTTTCCCTATATGGGTACAAATGACATCATTCATAACCTTTTGAATAACTGGTGCATTTGGAAGAGCTGTAATTTGCAGATATGACACTAAAGTTGAACTATTCACTCTATTTCACATTATAGTCATATTGGCAGAGCATGGGAAAGGCAACCTGTGACTACATTTTTCATGACTGTTTTTTATTTTAATAATAGAATTTCACCTGTAATACTTCCATATTAATGTAGATAAGTGTCTTTCTGGATCTGAAAATAATAATAAGCACTGATTTATTTCCATATTAGCCTTTTATTTTAAATAGTATAGTTACTGTTTTTCTAAAGGTCATACAGACACAGGAAGTTAAGTGACACACAGAAGAGATACGAAATCATGGTCATTTTCTTTTAGTTGTATATTCAACAAGTATTAGTATGCAAAGTAATGAGGGAGGAGTTTGGAAGATGGTAAAATGAAAAAGGACACATCATATTTGTTCTTAAGGGATTTAGAAACAATAGGAGAGAGGAAATGCTAAATAAATTCTTATGACAAAAGAGAAAGCTTATTTTGCACCATGAAAAATATACAAAAGCTGGACTATAGACTTTCAAAAGAAGGTAGAAATATGTCTAAAACAACGCAAAAAATGCTTCATGGAAAAATGTCATTTAACCTAGACCTTGAATTATAAACAGAATTTTGAAAGGGAAAATGTTGGCGAGATGTAGTCTAAGAACCTGGTTTTAGGTAAACTTGCATTTGTTCCTGTCAAATAAAAACTCTAAGTAAAATTAAATTCTAACAAAAGGAATGAAATCCTTTGACTTTAGAGCACAAAAATTTCACCAATTATTTCTAATCTGGTACAAAGATAAAAGTATACTAGGGATAAGAAATAGTATGAACAAAAAAAAAATCAAAAAAAAAAAAAAAAAACACCCTAACTCACTACTGGTTACTGTATTTGAGGCCCAGTGACTAGAGATGAAAGGATGGAGTAGCTTTACTGACATCTTCTGGGAAAACTCTATGGTATATCCAAGGAACACTGTAGCTTCAAATAAGACCACATCTACCCTACCCAATTTCATTTACTACTTATTTTTAAAGACATCAAAATAAGAAACATTAATAACGAATTATTACATGCTTGTTATATTTTCTTTTTTAGTGCATTTTCCATTTACTTAACAATGAAAAACATTATATTATTTTGATTTTATTTGAATATACATACATCTAGATAGTGTGTGGGATAAATTGGTTGTGCTGCTTTGATAAAGTGCATAAATTACTATCCCCTTTATTCATGCCATTCCCTTTCATTATTTATAGTTATGCTCGCTGAAGAGAACAAATAAATCGTGTGATGACACTGTACAAACCTCTGTTGGAAATATTATGTGTTCTCATGCACTAATCTCTTTCACAGAGTAAAGGCATTGCAAACATCTCCTCACGCCCTGAGTTTCCACTGTGCACGCAGGGTCATTCCTGGGCATGTGCATAAACAAGTGTTATTACTCATGAAAAGCAGGCACTCAGGACCTGGAGAAAAATACAGGGTAGGAGTGTTTCTCACGTGAATAACAATAAACAAGAATTCTCACCTACTTTTAAAAATCAGTTGCAGGGTTATTACTAAAACAACTTTCCCATCAACTAAATACATGTTAATAACTCAGGTTTGAAAACATTATCTTGAGTCAGTACTGGTATATTTCACATTCTCGAAGGTAATAATTCAAATATCAACAAATGCAAGATATATCTGACTACGATCCTTTGTATAAGCAGTGTGAAAATATTCAGAACCAAGAGAAAAAAATGCATTTGTACACTCAGTTTGAATAGAATTAGTGAATCAGGACCATGCAAACTAAACTTAGGTGTGAAGGAAACAGATCTAGAGAGAAAAGGAGCAAGATGAGCAGAGGTTGTGGGAGGAGGGAGGAAAGGGGGAGTTGGGGAGGACTAAGCAAATAGCCTCTTTTTACATTGAGATGGTTGTGAGAATAATAATGTGCTAGTTTCTTTCTTTCCTTTTTTTTTTTTTTTAATCCAAGTAGCTATTGAAGATTGTAATGATTTCAGTCTAAAAGCAATGCTGGAAAGCCTCTTCGGAGATTGCCAACTCCCACTGTGCAGAAACACTGTGTCCCTGAGCGCTGGTGTAATGGAGACAAACAAAAGAAACACTTCAAGAAAAGGGGAGGCAGAAGAGGGAGGGTGAAAAAGCACCAAGGATGTGGTTCCCAGAGAAACAGTAAGAGTTTTAGCAATGACCAAAAGCAACATAACTACCCCAAGTTTGAAACCAATGTAAGTTAAATAAAGGCTCAATAATTCAAGTAATACATTACATAATGAAATTCTCGGTCAAAATAACAGTAACTTATCAACAGTGATGATCTAGTCCCACTTGTAGTGATACCCGCTCCTCCCCTTAAATCGGCCCAATATGATTTCATGTTTTCAGACATCTGTTAGGCTCCTATGGAGAGCAAATATATCTGTGAAAGATTATTATTTATGGAAATGCATCACTCTATTACTTCTGTCTGTTTGCAGGACTCTCTCCCATTCCTTCCCTTTCTTTTGGAAAAATAAGTGCTTTAAAAATCAACATATGTAACTACACAATGAAAGCATCCTAATTAAGATGATATTCCTTATTAACTTCAGTTTCCATAAAGTTTTAAGCACTGCTCATTACTTCCAGATTCTGATCATTATAAAAAGGTCAATAATAATTACTGTTTATTTGCTTTCAAATCCTCTTAATGTAAGTTTTGGGAGACAGTGAAAACTAGAATTTAGTGCATTTTCTAGAAAAACACAATATTAACATTTTAGGGAAAAATGTTTAAATTTGTTTTTAATTTCAAATAATTTTAATTGCAGTGTGTCTATTTTTAAACCTATTAAAGGAGAAAGATTAAGTCTGCTTAATGCCATTATTTCTATACCAGGAACTGGTGCTTCTTGGATATTCACTATATCTTTGTATTCTAAACCAACTTATATTGTCTAACTATGTTATTCATCTTTGTATAAAGTTTCTCTGTAAGTTTCTGGGTGTTTTGATGTGACTATGTTTCAGAAATGGTGCAAGGCAAAAGAAGTGTTTGTTTCTTGTAACCAGCAACTTAAACCCTGATATAAGAATGACACTGGATCCTTCTGATGGAAGAACCTCATGTCTCTATTTAGAAAACAAATCATGTCTGATACCTTTGAAGAAAGGCATTTCAGGCAACAAAAAAGGGGAAAACATGGTAGCCAAAAACACCATACCATAACACCAGTGCTGCCAAAATTATTTTTGAACGCACAAAATATTCTGAGAACAATGATCTATTATCTAAGGTGCTTTGTTTTATTTTTAAGAGAAATGATCTGGATTACGCTTCTATGTTATCACTGTTACATAGCTTAGTTCTAAAATTTACCAATGGATAGAACTTTCATTAATTATGATACAAAAATATTTTACTAACAGACACAAAATTTGATTGAATAAAACTCTTTCATATAATTCACTTACATAATAGTTGTTTAAAATATGCATAACATCAGAGTAGCTGTTAAATATACCAAGCTATATGAAAAGAGAATAACAAAAAACCATAAAGGAATTCTGATCTCTGATAGTCACTATTTATGATTCTTGGATAAAGAAAACCCTTTTTGTTTAATAGGATTCAAGAACTTGAAAGACCTAGCTTTTAACAATAGGCAGATACATTCTTATTTCTAACACTTAAATGTTTCATTTTGATATCTCTTGTCCCTTTTATTTTAATTATTTATTATTATACTAGCATGTTACATATAATACAATGATAGTTATTATTACATAATAGCTAATATTTGTGGAACATTTACTATGTTCCATACACTGTTGTAAGAGCTTTACATAAGCTGACACACTTAATTCTCATGACAACCTAAGAGATGTGCTTTATTATCCCAATTATATAGATGAAAGGTTAACTAACTTGAGCAAGAGCAAATGCATTTTAAGTGGAAGCCAGAATTAAACCGAGGAAGTATTACTTGTGTATAACACTTCTAGTATTGATAAGTCAAAGTCTCAAATGCCTCAATACATCTATATTCATTTGAATATATCCAAATTGCCACTGAATTTTACTCAGTATCACCAAACATTAAAAAAAAAAGTATTACTCTGCTATAAAAAAGAATGAAATACTGCCATTTGCAACAACATGGATGGACCTAGAGAGAATTATATTAAGTCAAACAAGTCAGGCACAGAAAGAGAAATATCACATATTCTCACTTATTTGTGGGAGCTAAAAGTAAATAAATAAATACACAAATAAATTGGGGGGGAAGGAGAAGAAGACACAGCAATTACAATTCCTTGAAGTTGATACAACAAGCGAACAGAAAGGAGGTTGTTGGGAGGAAGGGGGAAAGAGAAAAGAGGAAGGGAGGTTTCAGTAATGGGCCACAATAATCAACCACATTGACAAAATAAATTTTTTTTTAAAAAAAAGTATGATTACCAATAAAATTGTAATACACCTGTCACAGGAAACACCATGATTATCACATGTGTTTGTTCATCCTCTGGAAAATAAAATTTTTAAAAGGTAGAGTGTAGAAAGAAACACTTCTGATTGACTTCAAGAAAGGGGAGGAAAACATGGAGGCCACCTTAGACTCCAAGGAAGAACAATGAATTTCACTTCCTCCATTTCCTTTTATTTTGATGATATTAATAAGGTTAGAAGAAGTTATTGTGTGTGTTATTTATTCTTGTTGCTTACTTCTTATTTTAAAAAGAAAGTAAAAGAAAAAAGGTATTTTTCAGTTAATAACGATTATGGGGCATGAGCTTTTATTTTACTCTTTCCTTGCAAAAGCCAATTATTTTTTCTAGAACACAAGTTTTTTAGAAGATACTTTAATAGCATATGCTGTCTCTTTTCAAGACAATCTGGGTAGGTGGTTGCTCATACCCAGCTCAGCAGTGGGTTGCTGGCTAAACAATTAGCAAGTCAGTCTAAAGAAACAAGTCTGCTAACAGCAAGGAAGTTTAGGTGATGATGGTCTATGGTGTTCTCACCCTCAACTGTACGTAACCTATGGCCTTTCACATCTGGAACTGAGCTTCTGTTTACATTCAGATTGAGAGCAGTGGAGGCATAAGGAAAGCAACCTGGGACAGCAATGCGAAGTTGAAAAGACACAGTCTGTGCCCTCTAGCTCACAACATAGGGATGAGTGAGTGGCAGAGACTGAGAGAGTTTACTATAAGAAGCTCTCAGGTATTGTGCAAGTTATTAGAAAGGGCAATGCCATATAATCCAGGAAGGGGCAAGGGTCAATGCAGTGTAATCAGGAAGGCTTTACAGAAGAGATGACTTGTGTCTGGGTCTTACAGAAGGCTTTGTCATCATGCCAACCAAAGAGAACAGGGAGAAGGATATGCAGAAATGAAAAACATTTCTTGCCAGAAGAAAATAAAACAATCCAATCAATTTCACTTGTGCAGAAATCAGCTCTTAGAAACTACTTACAAACTCCAGCAGAGCAGAAGGTTTCTCATCCATTCCCAGCAAGTTTGTAATCCCACATGGGGCTCTCCTTATTCATTTACCGAGAGTATGAATATGGGGTAGCAGTGGTGAAATCACCCAGCCAGCAACGAGTTTAACCCCTCAGCCCTCCTTCATTTAGTCACAGCACCATCCTCCAATTTTGCTGTTCCTCTGTTTGGAGTTCTGTTAAGCAGAGTGCTTATGGCTTTAAAAATGCAAAATGGTTGCCAAAAGGAACAGTTTTGCCGTGTAGCAAATGTTCATACTCTGCAATGCTAATTTATGTCCTTTCCTATGGTTATACAGGTTGCTCTGAGCAATGAATTAAACATTAATGAAAATTATTTGATGATGCTATTAGGGAAGGTATTGAGGAAATAGATGTTTGAGTACAGGTGTTGCCACTCTAAAGAGGTGACTTATTTTCAGGATTTAAGAAGCCACAGAAATGAAAGCATTTGGAAAATGCAAGTATTGAAAAACTTAGCATAAGTAATTTTCAGTTTCTTAATCTGGGCATCAGATACATGCATGTGTACAGTTTGAAAAAATTCACTAGTTCTCAACATATGATAGGTCTACTTGTATTTATATTATACATTAATTAAAAGTTTAAGAAACTTTAGCATTAGCTATGAAATGCTTCATACGCTCTCAATGCAGAAAGATAATCATATTTTTCAGTTCCAAATTGAAAACGAAAACACCAAATAATTAGGAAAAAACCTTTCTCCAGATAGAAATGGATTATTTCAATTCTTGAAGAAATTCAATCTAATGTAGTAGGCATTCTGGCTATATGATATTCAGGGGAAATTTCTCCAAAATATATACTTATGAATGAAGTATGACATACTATTTTTTTTCTTATTTTACTTTAGCTCAATACATGTCTGCTTATGTTTCTACCTTTGTGTTTCTTTCTGTATAAGAGAACTGGACAGCCCTAGAGGCTGACAGATAGTTTATGTGGCATTTAACAATAGAGGAGGCTCCATCAGCTGAGTGGCAATGAGCTGACTGACTTTGTGGAATACTATAGGTGGGAAAATCACCTTGATGCTTCCTACTTGTGCTTATTTTTTCTTCTGCTGACACTTCTGATGCTCTGAAAGTTGCTTTGCTCACATCCTCTGCTACTGGTGTCAAAGCATACTCTCAATCTTCACATGCCAAGAGAGGAGGAAAACCTTATTTCAATGCCCAAAAGACTTAGCTCCTGTCAAAGATATTCATTTAACACTCACAGTTGGTCTATGGCAACTTGAAGATGTTGTCTTGAAGAGTAGGGCTGGTAGGGGGTGGGGTGGAGAGGAAAAGGCCTGGTTTTCTAAGGAAACCTTGTGCTTTCCATATCCTGAAGCCAAGTAATAAATGAAGAGGGCAGTTTCAACTGTTATTTACAAGATCTAAGCTTATTCAGGAAGTGATGGGGGTAGCCAGAATATCATTATAATTGGCTAAGAAAGGAAATATTTTCAAAACAATAAAAAGTTTATTATTTGCAAAGCTTTCTCCTATTAAAAAAACTACCATCCAGTCTTATTGCTTATTTAGTATTGGCCAGTTACAGCTAATAAATTTCATGATAGGAAAAATTACTGCCAGCATTAATTGCAAGCTTTAAATTTTCTTAATGTGTGAAGCACTCTAAATAGCATGCCAAAAACATGGTCATTCTTAAATACGTGTGGCACTTAATCCTGACCTGTATAAAATAGTCACATAAAACTTCAAGTCATTTATAAAAAGATAATCAAATATTTTAGTAAAGAGTTGCTATCTGGCTAACTTGCAGGCCGGTGACAAGCCAACCTCCTATTTGCTCTGACCACATACATTTATATTGCATGTTCACTTCAGATCACTTATTCATCTTCCACCTCTACCCCCACCCCCATCTTGTTAATGATGGTCTTCTTTGTGTCTTCCTGAAACCTATCCCAGAACACAGTGAAGTACACAAACTTAGTTCATTGAGTTCTTTTTCTTTTCCTTAGGCTATTTTTAAAAACTGCATATTTTACACAATAAATCCTAATTCAGCCAATACCAGTTCATTCAAATAGCATCTGAATTTTAAAATTGGCTCCTTTTCAGACAATTAGTTGGGGTGCCAATTTTTCAGTCAAATAAAATCATTTTCCCATTAACATTTTTGGTTATATAATCTGCTATACAAATATAATACTATTAAAACTCAATGTGCAAATTAAGTCCCTAGAATATCTCAGTTGCTAATTTGGTCAGATAACTCCAAGCATACATTCTGCTGTCATTTAAATTGGAGATTTTTCTGCTGGCTGATTGCTTTCCAAGGGTGAGAATGTGGCTGAAGAGCCCAGTGCATGTCTCAGATTTTCCACACTTCATACACATGGAAGCTGTCTTTGGGCTGGGACTCTCTCCTCTGTCTGTAGAGCATATTGTACTTGCAGCCCTGCCTTTCCTCCTTGTAGGCTGCCAGACACATTTGCCCAAAAAGAGTCACTCAGTCTTTGATTTTTTGCATGTAAGTTTGGCCTGTCTGATGTTGTTTGCACAGCCATGCCACATTGTTAGAAGTTGTGATTCAATGTGTCCTTGGAGCCTTTCTTTTGCCAGCCCTGCCTACTCCTACTGACAATGCCCCATTTCAGCTCACTGGTGAGCAGCTGACTCAGGACCTCAAAGCGAACCATCCCCCAGTGTGCCCAGTTCCCATGCTTGCTGCTGTGCTGATCTTTGTTTCACAGCCACAGGCCCAGCTGGGGGCACACTTTTAGTAATACTGCTTTCCTGTTTCTGTCGCATATGTCTTGCAGGTGATGTGGGAAGCTGCCTGCGACATCTGTGACAGATCCAGACCTCCCAACCATATGGAAGGTTGGACAGTACCAAACATTTGATTGGATCCAGAGTTTGGTGCCACATTTGACTGCCAACCTCCCAAAAGGCACATAGGCCTTCTTGAGTAGGTTTCCATTTCTTTGTTTCCCAGAGCTACAATTCAGAGTAGTTGGATTTCCAACAACATCAGTAATACATACCACTATCACCTACAGGTTAAGGATGAGGGGGTTCTGGTATATCAGATGAACTGGGGTATAAATCCTGGTTATACCCCTTTGGGGCTCTGCTCTTAGATAAATTACTTAACCTCATTATGTTTCAATTTCCTTATTTGTAAAATTATGATGATAATGGTTTCTACTTCATGGGGTTAATGTAAGATAAAATATCTGCCATGTGAGGCCTCACTCTTGATATCAATTTTCTATATTAGTCCATTTCTGTTGCTCATAATAAAATAACTGGAACTGGGTAATTTATAAGAAAACAAAATTTATTGCTTGCAGTTTCAGAGGCTGGGAAGTCCAAAGTCCAGGGATTACTTCCAGGGAGGGTCTTGATGGTGGCAGCAGTGACCCAGAGGTCTCCCATGGTGAAAATGGCAGAGCAGAGAGAGACTAACCTCTCACGTGCTCTTCTTTTTAAAACCTTCAGAACCACGCACCTAACCACCATTATTAATCCATTCACTATGGCATGGGCCTACAATCTAATCGCTTCTTCAAGGCCCTGCCTTTCAATTACCATAATAGGATGTCCCACACTCAACAGTTACAGTGGGGACTTAAGCTTCAACGAGTTTGGAAGGTCATCCAATCTACAGCACATGTCAATAGCTTAATATACATAAAATATACACAAAAGTGTTTAATAATGTTAGCTATTGGAGTACCTGTGATAAAACTGTGTTCTTTAGGCATTAGTATAGTATAGATGGCTTGCAAATGGTGCATGTTATATCTATGTGATCAACTCTCAGTTTATTCCTTGAGGTATTACAATTTAATTTAATCTGTCTTGGAGGATGTAAGAATGTAAGTCTCCAATACTTGCTTCTATCACTAGACCAAGTAAAATATTTCAGTTCATTTTAAACTTCCTTCCCAGATAGCATTAACACTAGTGCTGTTTTCACCCTATGAAGGAAGGCAGGAATTCACTTCTGAATGCCCCAATTCAGCAAGATTTCTTGAAGCCACTTGGACTTCTGCCCACTGTTGGTCTTTCCCTAACATGGCCACCTCTCTGTTACTCAGTTCTGAATAACAGAGTCAGGATTGGGTACTGGACCCTCATTCAGTTTCATGTGTTTAACCTCTGAGTCCAGTTAATTAAATCATTATATCTAGCTCTGTTTCCCATTCTGACCTGTCACTGCAATATCATCTAACCTCACAATATCCTCAAATAGGAGAAATAAAAAGGATCTTAACTGGCATCTTGTGTTCCATGAAAGGAATCGTTTTCTGCCAACATTAATAAATCACTGCCTTTAATTTGCTATTTATTTATTTATTTATTAAACATAATTGATTGTACATATCTGTGGGGTATAGCATTGAACATCAATACCGGTGTACAACATGTATGCTCAAATCAGGATAATTAGTATATTCAACATTATACAAAGCCTACTTGGCAATCTATGATATTATATAGCTGATTCTTAATAGACTACATTTTTGCATCTCTGATCTTCAAAATGTTGAAAACAACTATCATGCCATTTTCAAATTTCACCTTTTCCAATTAAGCATTCTTAATTCTATCATTATTTATGATTTCTAGCCCTCTTCCTGTAGGAAGGACCCTCTTTAATTAAAGTTTTAATTAACTGTAGTTTATATATGAACCATACTTACTTTTGTAGAAAAAGCTTTTTCTTTGAAAAAGTACAGTAAAGCAACAGAGGAAATGAGTAATTTTGTGGTTTGGGGTTTTATCCATCATAATACATTTTACCAAAGGCAGTGGACCTATTCCTATCCTTGCCTAAACTTTTCTCCTCAGGGTCCTCTTTTTCTTATCAGTTTTCTATGAATATTATGATTTTAGGTACTAGTTTTAGCATTGCCATCACAAACGTGTTATTCACTTGAACTCATTCTTGTTATCACACTGCTTCCTTACCTTTATGAGAGATTACGAGAGTGAAAACACATCAAATTTATTTTAGATTACTGGTATATAACAAATAGCTCTGTTCATCACTGGTTCTGCCTTTAGACTACACTTTTATTGATAATATGAAAGTTTAAGGCACACCCTACTTTTGACCAGGCTGTCAAATTAAATGTCTATAACTGCTTCACTTCTGTTTCTTTCTCAATAATTTCTACTTACTCCCAGTTTTAGACCTGTGGATTCACACACACATACACAAACATAATCTCTCAACATGAAATGCTATGAATTAGATGTTTTTTATAAACAAGGTTTAGTTATTTATGATTTCATAATCATAAATATAATACAATCAATTTTAGAGATGCCAAGAGTTTCATTATATTTTTTTAGAATTTTAGATTTATTTATAATATATGGTTGGTTGTGATACATATGTATATGTGCATATGCCTATATGTGATTTATGTGTCTATACATATGGTTGTATGTGTATATATACTTGTATAAATATTGACTATACTGTTTTCTGATTCTTTCCTCTGTTGTTTCTTCATTAGAATTATTGGTTACTTGCTTGACACAGTTTTATATTTTTTACTAGGTCACCATACAACTAGTTCTTGCTTGCTTCCATGACTTCATTATTCTATATATGTTGAGTTTATTTCAATGAGTAGCATCCAGTTTTTAAAATTTTGATTGAAATTATTCCTTTTTGATCAGATCAGTGAGTCTATTGCAAAATATACTCTTCCTGATGTCCTAAGAAGAACTCAATCACCAATCGAGTGGCAAATCATCTGAAACTGTAAATCATGAGCCAAAAAAAAATAATAATTATAGTCTTTTCTTTCTTAATGCTATACTATCCTTACCTATCAAAAGTCATGGCCTTATACTGGAAGAACAGATGAAAACACCACCTTTGTCTTCAAAGCCTACAGTTTCCTTCCCAAGAAGACATATTCTATGATACTTTCACCAGATTTGTTCAATTACTTAATAAATCCTTTTTGAGTGCCTTCTCTGTGACAGCCATTCTCCTACCTAGACAGGCGGTGAATCTTCCATAATGGGAAGAAATTAGTCATCTGGTCAACTGGCTTCATTGACATGTTGAGAATAATTCATGGTAGCTTGTGAGTACAGTACTTCAGGTCTAAAGCCAAATTCCACTAGGAATGGTCAGATCCCTTCAATTACTGCAACTGACCTCTTATTCAATTCAGCCTACAGAATTCTTTCAAAAACATATTGGGACTATTGCTTTACATAATCAGAAAGAAGTATTCCAGTTCTTCATCCATGCTTAGAAAGACTGAGTTGGCTCTATGAAGCACGTGATGGATTCTTGCCTTGATGAGGTAGATGCATTGGCTGCCCTGTGTGTTTCCTGTAGGGAACTGGAGATCAGGAAATCAACTCCTCCTAAAATATTGCCATCTTTCTCCTGCTTCCTGGGAATTCTTCATGTCTATAAGTTTCCATAGTCTTATAATTTGAAGAAATCATATATCTCCTAACTGTCTGTTGGCATCTTGCCATCAAGACTATCACCACTCTGACATTCACACAAATACTCTGAGAAGACAGTGTCCTTCTAACTTAGCCATATTAATAATCAACATTCCACCAGCACAGCTCTACCTCCAGGCAGCTTTGATAGGATTCTGATATGTCTTCTTGATGTCCCTAAATTTGTCTGCTGTGGGATAAATATATCATTTTAAAGCTCATAGTTCCTATTTTCCCTCTGTTGTCTGCTTCTACACACCTTAGGGATTATGGCAATAATCACAGTGATTAAATCTGCATGATAGGTGGCTACTTGGAAAATTACCTATTTGCTACTAGCAATGGTATTCATGATGAGGGTCCCAAGATCTTAGACATCAGCCATGTTCTTGTGGGTATTTTTTTAAATTCTTAATTCTCAAAGAAATATCCACTGAGTCAAGGAGGACACCCCATTAGAAAGTATTTTTGGATCATTAAAAAAAAAAAAAACATAGAGCAAGAGCAAAAAGTGATTTCTAAAAACAAACACCAATGACATGAATAGAACATAAATCAATGATTATTTGCATATTCAAATTCAACATAGTCAATATTCCAAAGCTATTATGTTTGAGATATTATGACAATGTTCTGTAAGGTTTCCTTGTCTCCAGAGTGCATGCAGTCCTTACTTCATGGACTACTTCTACTCAGGCACAGCAATCTATAATAATTTTGTATTCTCATGCATATTAAAACAAACTTTCAAGCCAGAATTCCTGACCCTATACCATCACTGTTTCCTAATGCGCCTCAAGCCCACTCTCCACTGCTGACTTCTTGTACTCTTTCTTCAAGAACTAGACAAAGCATCACTTCTATGACAATATCTCTGCTCCTTTCTGGTATCTGTACTTTCCTTCTACACCTGAAATTTGCCAATGTATATTTTCTACTTTTTTATAAGTAAAATTTTTATAGAAGTAAAATATACATTCAGAGAAGTGCACAGTTCATAAGAATTTACCTTGATTAACTGATTCAAAACGAATATACCCATGTATCCACAACATAGATCAAGAAATAAAAATCTCCAGGAGTCCTGATGTTGCCCTATGCCAATTCCTCACCATTACTCTCTACAAATGGAACCATTATTCTGACTTCCATCATCTTGGATAATTCTCCTATTTTTGAACTTCATATAAATGGAATTATTGTACTCTTTGTTCCTGACTTCTTTTGTTCAATATTATGTTTGGAAAGTTCATTCAGATTTTTGCATGAAACAGTAGTTAGCTAGTTTTCATTGTTGTACAGTATTTTATGGTTTGAATACATAACAATTTATACATGTGTTCTACTTCAGACAGACTTAGAAGCTCTCACAAATAATGTCTTTTTTTTAAATGTCCTTTTACATGTTTTTGGTACACACATCTATGCATTGTGGAAGAATATATATTTAGGAGTACAGCTGCTGGATCTAGCAGTTTAGTATACTAAACCTTAGTTAACACACAATTCAGTATTCACAATATTATATGTCTTTGTTAGATTGAGAAAGTGCATGTATACTCCTAGATTGCTAAGAGTTTTTATCATAAATCAGCATGGAATTTTATCAAATGTTTTTCCTGCATCTTCTGAATGATCATATTATTGTTCTCTTTTATTTGGTTAATGGAGTAAAATACATTGATTAATTTTTGAATATTGAGCAAACTTACATTCTTGAAATAAATCTAAGGTTTTTGTTGTGTATTATAACTTTTATATGCTATTAGACTTTATGGGCTGACATTGTGTTTAAGATTTTTTTTTTTCTCCATGTTCATGAAAGATTGGTTTGTAATTTTTCTTTCTTGTAAAGTCCTTGTCAGGTTTAGGTATCAAGTTTATGCTAGTCTCATGATACATATTTATGAGATGGAAAGTATTCCATCTTTTTTTATTATTCCCTGGAAAAGTTTCTGTAAGATTGGTGTGGTCTTCCTTTAAGGTTAAAGTTATCTAGGCCTGTAGTTTTCTTAGTGGGAGGGCTTTAAATTACAGATTCGATTTCTTCTATAGATATAATACTACCCATATATATATATATATATATATATATATATATTATTTTGTGTCGAGTTTGACAAGGAATTTAAATTTCACATACATTTTCAAATATATTGGCATATAATTGTCCATATTGTCAGGATCTCTGGTGATGTGACTTTTTTTGGTTATACATTGCACCTCCTTTCTTTTTTTAAATTTTTTTCCTTGACCAATATTGGGAGGTAACCATTTCTATTATTCTTTCCAAAAGACAAACTCCTAGCTGTGTTGATTATCTCAATTGTGTGTTAGTTTCTTATATCATTGATTCCTGTCCATATTGTCATCTCTTTCTTGACAGCTTCACTGGGTTTTGTTCATGCTATTTTCCTAGACTCATGAGATGGGCACTAAGATCATCGATTCCAGGCTTTTTAAAAAAATGCATTTATGGTTATATACTTCCCTTTATGAAAAGCTTTAGCTGCATCATCTGGGTTTCAATATTTTATTTGCACAGTACAAGTGTACTCCAAAAGTTTCATGGAAAAATAGAATTAAAAGATAATACAAACATTTCTGTGAACTTTTTGAGGTACCCTTGTATTTCCTTACTTGCTTCATATTATCTCTGGATAATTTAGAAGCATGGTGCTTAATTTCTAAACCCTGGGTTTTTTTTTTTTTTTTTCCTTGACCTGTAAGGGGATCATAACCCTCAGCACAGTGTGGTCTGCACCACGCTCAGCCATTTAGCGCACCGGCCATCCCTATATAGGATCCGAACCCGCGGCCTTGGCTCTCCCAGAGCCGTACTCTCCCAAGTGAGCCACGGGGCCAGCCCCACTTGGGTATTTTCTATTTACACTCTTTGTTAATAAAGGGCTGTTTGGTAATAAATTCAGACTTCTACCATGGTCAGAGAACATACACTGAATTCAATCCTATGAGTTTTATTGAGGATTCCTTTGTGGAAATAATACATACTTTGTTGTTTGGGGTTCCGTGTTCTAAATAGATCAATTAGATAAAATTAGCTAATTATCGTTTTCATATTTTCCACTGTTATATAAATTTCTTATCTCCCTGTTTTGTCAGAGAAGTGTGTTTAATCTCCAAAAATGATACTGGAATTATGTATTTTCCTTTATTGTTCTTTCACTTTTTGCTTTGTCTGTCTTTATGTTGTATTACTATGTGTATACAAATTTAGAACTTTTTAATTTTTCTAGCAGATCCTTAACCATTATGAAATCTTCCTCTTTAGTAACACTTTCTTGCCTTACATTCCACTGTATTTTTGTTGGAATAGTCCCAACAGGTTTTAAATATGTGCCTTCTGCCTTTTGTGTTCTTTTATTTATGGTGTGCCTCTTAAGAACTGCATTTTTATTTTTTATCTCATCTGACAATTGTCTTTTAATTAAGTCTTTATATTTAATGAAACAGCTCATATATTTGCATATGAATCTACTATCTTACTATTTGCTTTGTATTTATCTTATTTATTCTTGCTATTTTTTTTCTCCTTCCTTGTCTTATTTTGTACTAAATAAGAATTTTCTAATAATTCCACTCGCCCCTCTATTAGCTGGTTAGTTGTACATTTTTAAAACTATTCTTTAAAAAGTTAATATAAACATTACCAACATGAATTTAAATTATCAATTAGTAGTTCTCTACCTTCTGGAAATGGAAAGGTTCTTAGAACTGGTTATATTTACTGAGTACCCTACTCTGTGCATGTTATCATCTCAACGTGTCTTATTTATATATTTATTTATTCTTGAATATGGTTAATATTTTAAAATAACCATTTTCAATGCACTTTAATCTTTTGTGCATTTTTTGCTTCCCTCTGGGATCATTTACCTTCTGCCAGAAGAATCCCTTTAGTATTTCTTTTAAAATAGGCCTGCTGATGACAAATTCTCCCAGTTTCTGTTTACTTAAAGAGACTTCATTTTGTTTTTATCATGGTACCCAGCATTATTCTGCCGTGGCTAGGTACTGCTTCCTTTTTATTTATCCTGCTTGTGTTTTTAAAAATCTTTTCTCATCTTTGGCTTGACACCTTTTAACACTTTTGGAAAATTATTGTCCTAATGTTTTCATTTCCCAGTCTTTCTGTGGCTCCAATACAACATGTTATGCCTTTCATTTTGTTCCACATGAATCCAATACTATTTTCTGAATTTTCTTTTCATGCTTGTGCAAGGATATTTTTCAAAGAAGCAACTTTGGTTTTATTGATTTTTCTATTTTTTTATGTTTTCTGTATCAATGGCATCTGTTCTTACCTGTAGGATTTCATCCTCTTGCTTGTTTTAGATTTGACTTCTTTTCTTGATTCTTAAGGTAGAAGCTTATCAAGACTTTCTCTTTTTCTGAGTTAAGCACTGAAAGCTATAGATTTCTCTCTAAGTGCTGCTTGAGATTCAGTCTGCAAATTTTGATATGTTGTGTTTTCGTTTATTTTCAGCTCAAAAAAATTTTTTAATTTCCCTTGTGATTACTTTTTGGATCTATGGTTTATTTATAAGGAAGTGTTTAATTTCTAAATATTTGTAAAATTCCCAACTATCTTTTTGTTACTGGTTTTCATTGGAATATATTAAGGGCAGAGACCATACACTGCATGATTTCAATGAGGCTTGTTCTATGGTCTAGCATATGGTGTAGAATATGTATTCTACTATTGTTGGGTGGAGTGTTCTATAAATATCAATTAGGTCAAGTGGATTGATATCTTTTTCAAGTTTTCTATATGCTCATAAATTTTGTCTAATGTTTCTATTAATTATTGTTCTATCAATTAATCACAGATTTATATATTTCTCCTTTCAATTCTGTCAACTTTTGCTTCATGTATTTTGAAGCAAAACATGGATGCAAACAGCAGAAGTTCCCCTTTCTGCTTAATCTATATTCCCTTACAGAAATGAGTTCAACACCGTGTACAACAATGGAGGTTTGAAATGTGTGGACTTGGTCATCTGCAAACCTCAGAAAGGGAGCTAAATTATTTGTAAATTGAATGGGCATAACAGGCCTCTCATTTGGCTCTGATTTTCAAGCCATTATAATCAGAAAACGTAGATATTTAATGAAAGCATTGCTTTCCAGCCTATGACACAAACTTAAATACTTCTTGTGCCACTGAGGAATTCATTAGATTATTGCAAATTATTCTGAAGTATTAGGTCAGAAACAGCAAAAAAAAGTTAATATCTTCCCAGAATGCAAAAAATATAAATGCATTTGCATTTGTTAATGTAAAATTTCTTATTTTTATCACCTTGAGATTGTTCTGGAAAACATTCAATACTCTAGATTATCATTCTCAACATTCTCATTAATAAGGAAAGAATTTTCTCTTTCAAGACATTACCATAACATAATTAATAAAATTCCTCTAATACTGTAAGCAAAATAGGAGCATTTTTTATAGCTTAATCTTTTATGAATGCTTGCATTTATTTTTCTATTCCTAGAATCTATCCTCTAGTCAGAAGATATCTACCTTTTAATGGAACTTGATGGTAATCTCTGAAGTGAAGTGATATCTAGAAAGCATAGTCTTTATGTTTGAGTATTTCTATGCATTAAAATTTACAATAAGTAAGCCTTTAATTAGCAATTACATTTAACAACCATATAAGCAGACAAATGGACAGTAAAATATTAGCATCACTCTTTCCCTATATGGTTGAAGAGATTTTTACTACTTCACTGAACATTCAGAATGTTAGAATATTCTGGATCTGCCCTAATTCCACCTTTATATATCAGAACAAAGACATATGGAATTTTAAAAAATCATATCAGTCTCTAAAGATTAGCAAACATGCCCCTTCTGAGTGGCACTTTTATCTAATTGAGCATTATTTTCCTGGTATAAATTTTAAAAATAACAAAAAAATAAAAGATGAAAACACCTGCACAAAAGAGGGTTCAGTCTAACTAGTAGACATGGGGAAAAAAAGAAAGAAAAAGAAAAAGGAAAAAAAAAAGTAAACATGGCACAGTAGGAGAATAAAGCTTCTGGGGAAAGAAAGCAAAGCTGTGTGACAGATGGAAAGGTCTCAATGGATGAATGGTACTACTACAAATAAGTAGCAGGCAGCCAGAGGGAATCAAATAATGATTATGGAAGAAAAATGAGGGTTAAAAAAGACGTAAAGAATGTTTTGACTCAAGCTAAAGATTCTATATTAATAAAATTTCTTATTTTAAATATATATTTAATTACACATCCACAAAAGATAGGAAATAATTCATGTCAAATAGGGTAGACAGCTGACAAGTGAACCAGTATGGACAATATAAAAAGCTCAACATGTCCTTGGAGAGGAAGGAATGCATTCCACAATTTGTACTGGCATGCCCCCAAACCTGAACAGATTACTTTCTGACGATCAATATCTGTAACCACCAGAGGCCTGTTAGAGAGTTTTAAAAAAAATCGGCTTCAAAGAGACTTGGTCCCCAGCTTACATTTTATTTTTGCCAGTGGGTGCTGAGGTAAGAGTTTTGGACAAGGCTCATTTTTCTTCTCTTTATAGGGCTGTGTATTGAATATGAAGCACCCTAGCTCATTCTCAAGCCCTAGTCGGCTGGATTCTGGCTGTTTATCGATACTGTGAAAGAGGACCAGCCTCCTTCTCCAACCTGAAATCAGCCTGTGCACATTCAACTCAGTGATAAATTCTGACCACTCTTTAGCTGGATTTCTAATAGTACATGCTTATTCATCAATCCAAGTTTAGTCTAATGTTGTGAATAAATGGAGTATTTTTTTTTTTTTTTTTTTTTTTTTTTTTTGGTGGCTGGCTGACAAGGACAGAACAGCACCATGTTCTAACCAATTGAGCTAACCAACTGAGTATTCCCGTTTGAATTAAGTGGTGTTATAGTTACTTTACTTGAAAACCTAGAACATTTTCTCCCTTCCCATTTCTGTAATACACTCAAATGTTAGTGAACCAAAGCAATAATTTTCTCAACATCTTTCTACCCATAATCAAATAATTAAAAGCATATTTCTAACAGTGAAGTAAATTAAAAACCAACAAAACACATAATTGCCCTATGTTTTACCAACTGTAGATCACTCACTGCATTGTAGAACAACTGTTTCCAAAATATATTCTGTGACTCTCCAGTTTGAGACAGTCTCCTATTCAATTGTACATGATCAGTTTATTTGGGAATTCTGTACATTCTACCCTCCTCTCAGCAATTGCTAACACACACTATCCAGCGAATAGCTCTGGGAGGTCCCACAACAAGTGAACCTACTTAGTATTGTTTAACCCAGAATTTCTCAAACACATTTGAATCGGAAGCTATTCAAAATCCTGAAAAAGTTTACGGTACATCCATCAGGAGTTGTATTTTCTTTTTTATTGTTTGACTACTTTCAAAGGCTACTTTTTGGTATTTTAAAAGCTTTTGTATCAATGAGAGAAGACATTCTGTGTATGTATTTTACTGACCAGGTAACTTTCAGCACTTCCAATATGACAATGAATTTTATTAGTGCAGAATTTAACACAGCATTTGTGTGAGCAAAGACAGAAACCCATTTCAGTCATTTTTTTTTTTTTTTTTAGTATTTTATTTTGTGCCAGGCACTGAGCTGGGTAAATCTTATCTGTATGCACTAGACAGTTTGTACTTTGACCTTTTGGTGATAAAACATATGCCTGAGTCTAACCTTATAGTTCTTAAAAATAACAACTCATTTAAAAGGTGACTAAGAAAGCACCCTACCAAATATAGTCAAATTTGTCTTATATAATTTTTCATTCTAGTTCTATTGGAGATGGTCTAGATGTTTTTCTGGATATCATATTATTTTCTAGTCAGTGGACATGAACATGGAACAACATACTAAGTGATGAGAAACAATACAAGTTTTGCTGTCCATTATCCTTAAATAGCTTGCCTCATGCCATGACTCCTTAGTATCTACATCCTTCTTTTAGACTGGCCATTTGCTTGATGGAAATTAAATAAAATGGGAACTTTTTTGCTAAGACTTAATGTCTACAAAATTCTTAAATATAGATAAGATGAAGTCCATGCTCAGAAATGATCAGATGACACTTGTAAAGTCATAGCAAAAGTAGTATCACATAAGAACTCTACTGACTGTACCAATACTGAGAAAATATTCATTTGAAAATTTAATTAAGTGCCATTGTATGCCAGGCACTAGACTAGGCTCTGGGGACACACTGATGAATAATAATGGAGAAGGGCTCTGCCTTTCCTGGATTTTAATTGGGGAAATATACACAAATAGAATTAAATGTCAGGAGCATGTTATACTATTTCCTGAATAAGGAGCACTTAATTTGGGGACATTGTAGCAGCATTCTCTCCAAAATGTGACATCCAATTGAGACATGAATAATTAGAAGGAGTTAATGAGGTGTAAAGTGTGGTGAAGAGTGTTTGAAAGCCAGGAGGTCATAGAGAACATGGCACATTTAAAGAACTAACAGAAGTATGACAATCCCACTGCCAACATCATCTGAATGGTTAATATCTGTAACCACCAGAGAACAGGAACAAGACAAGGATGTCCACTCTCACCACTCCTATTTAACATAGCATTGGAAGTATTAGCCAGAACGATCAGGCAAGAGAAAGAAATAAAGGGCATTCAAATTGGAAAAGATGAAATCAAATTGTCATTGTTTGCAGATGACATGATCCTATATATAGAAAAACCCATAACCTCTACTAAAAAACTCCTAGAGCTGATGAACAAATTGAGTAAAGCTGCAGGATATGAAATTAATACAAAAAAATTAGTAGCATTCTTATACATCAACAACAAACAAGCAGAAAAAGAAACCAATAACACAAGCTATTTTAAATAGCTACCAAAATAATAAAATAATTAGGAATAAATTTAACCAAAGAGATGAAGGATCTCAACAACAAGAACTACAAAATTCTTCTGAAGGAAATTATAGAGGATACCAAAAGATGGAAAGATATTCCTTGTTCATGGATTGGAAGAATTAACATCATGAAAATATCCATACTACCTAAGCAATCTACAAATTCAATACAATAACCATCAAATTATCAATGACATTCTTTACAGAAATAGAAAAAAAATCCTAAAATTCAAAGAGAACAACAAAAGAACCCAAATAGCCAAAGCAATCCTGAGCAAAAAAATAAAAAATAAATAAAAAAAACTGGAGGCATTACACTACCCAACCTCAAATTATACTACAAAGCTATAGCAACCAAAACAGCATGGTACCAGCATAAAAACAGATACATGGACCAATGGAACAGAATAGAGAACCCAGAAATCACTTCAGCTATTTACAGCCAACTAATCATTGACAAAGGTGCAAAAAACAAGAAAGAAAGAATGACCCTACTAATAGACTGAATTTTCAGAAGGAGAGAACAGACCTATAGTTACTAGAGGTGGGAAAGGAGGAAGGGGAGGGTGAATAAGGAGTAACTGGGTAAAGGACACAAAAAGTAATTACAAATTATAATGATGAACATGCTAATAATATTGATTTGAATATCACATACTGTACACAAGTTCTGATAGTCAACTCTGTACCCCATAAATATATATAAATAAAAATAATAAAAATATTTTAAAAACAAATAAAAACAGAAATAACCATGGTAGGATTGTGAAGTGTGTGTGAGGGCAGGGAGGGGGCTGACAAATACATAAACTTGAGGAAAAATCTTACCCTGCAGACCATATTAAGAAAGTTAGATTTTATTTTAAGAGCATCCAAAGTTATTGAAGAGTTTAAGTAAAACAGCAGCGTTATCAAGTTTGAATTTCAGAAAGATCACTGTGACTACTTTTTGGAGAATGATCAAGAGGGCAAAATTGGAGGAAAAGAAATCCATTAGAGACAGTAGTCATGACCTAAACTGAGTTAAGAATGGAATCAAGAGGATCACTTTAAGAATCATTTAGAATATTGAATCTATAGAAATTATCAATGGATGTTAAAGAGAGAGAGAGAGAATTAAAGAACAGACAAGTTTGGTCTTGGTCAATGAGAAAGGGAGCACAGGTGGCAGAAAATCTGAAAGGAAACATGAAGAGCTGAGTTTTGGATACACTGACTTCAAAGTGGCTCTGAGAAATACAGAAATGGTCAGTAGGCAATTAGATATTCAGATCTGGAGCTAAGAAACATGGGCTTTACTGGCATGCAAATGGTAATTTAAGCAGTGGAAGTATCTGAGCTCTCTAGGAAACAGAGTATGGAGTAAGAATAGGAGAGGACCCAGTACTGAGCTTATGGTACACCAATATGGTAATTAGAGATTTGATTATTTTCTAAAACATCAACATAATTGCCTAATTTTAAAAAGTCATTTGTGTACAGACAATTAAAGTCAAAATTTTAAGGAAATCTCCATTTCCCTGCTTCTTTTTATTTGTAAACCCCCATCCCCAAGCATAGCTCAGAGCAATATAGGATCTTGCACAGGTGATGGCTGGTTCTGTTGAATGCTTACTACATCCCAGACTTATTGCTAAGCATATTCCATGCATTATCTTGCATATGTAGTAGGTACAATTATATCCCCATTTTTAAATAAAGGCACTGAGATGTAGAATCATTAAGCAAATTGCATATGGTCATGCAGTGGTGAAGCCATGAAGCTTAGAAAAAAATATTAAGGAATTAGATGACTCTGAAGAAGAGTAGAAAATCAAGGTGCTCCTGTTTTCAAAAGTCTATTTAGAGATCCCAATATTTACAATGAGTTGGATCCTAAATAATCTTCATTTTTACCTCTATAATTAGACTATGGTGCCCAGTGGTACTCTGGAAACAATTCCTCCTGGAAAGCCTAGTTTTAAAGCTCTTCCCAGAAATCCTATAATAGTAATTGAAAGGTGGAACCTTTGAGAGTTGATTAGATTGTGAGGACTGTACCCTCATGCGTGGGTTAATAAATTGATGGTTTAATGTGTGGTAATGGGTGTGGTTCTGATGGCAAAAAAGAAAAAAAAAAAAAAGCTCTTCCTAGATTCCCAGGAACCTGGACATGTGGTCCAGATGCCTGAATCCTTTATTTTTACATTTTTCCCCAGTAAGTTTGGCATTACTTGAAATTTCTATTCATTGACCCTAGATGGTACACTCTGAATCACTGACTAATCCCAAAGCCTGCTCATGGTAAAAAGTGAAATAAAAGTAAAAAGAAATCAAGGTTTATGCTCATTTCAGTGTACCTACTCCGTAAGGGGAGTAAACAGATGTTTTTAGAGAATGTGAGAGAAATCTGGTTTCAGAGTTATTTTCTATTTGTATATTTGATATAACAATGTCATGTAGGATATTATGAACTTTCTCCAGAGGTCATTCTCTATTCACTGTACATAATTATCCTGGAAGCAATCAAATTGCAAGCATCTTCTCAGAAACTCTAGATATTAGTTAATAATAATGTAATAGGTACACTCAAATAAAAAAGAATTCTGATCCAAATATTCTATACTCAACCAAAATACCATTTTAATAGAATAAAGAAATAAAAGAAATCCTCAAGCATGCAAGCTCTCAAGGAGTATACTAACCCTGGACTCCTATTTAAAAAAAACTCACAATGTATTCCAGCTGACTAAAATCAATAAGCATAGGTGCCTCAAGAGTCATCATACTAAAGAAATAGTGGTAAGATACAAAATCAGTAAAAAAAAATAAATATATACATAAAAATAAGTTTAACACCTAAATACCAACAACACCTTATAAATAAAAACTGCAGTGCAAAAGAAGAGAGTCATTAATTTTATGTTAAATTTTTTCTTCTTTTAAGGTGAGAATGAAGGTGACAGTAAATAGGTATTATTTCAAACTTACAGAAAAAAAATTAAATATGTTGATAAAAATTTCTAGAAACAAGAAAGCAGAATGAAAGAGTCAAGAAGGGTTAAAATTTAAAAAAAAAACCTGAAACACATCAGAAGTTAAAAAAAAATCCAATATGACATTTATTTTTATTTATTTATTTTTTTTTACTTTTATACTAACTTTTTTTTTTTTTTTTTTTTTTTGTCAATATAC
>NW_007726594.1:620114-647715 GCF_000696425.1 Galeopterus variegatus | reverse complement strand
AGGGAGGAGGGCGGGAGGTGTGGGTGATGGGCCATAATAATCATATACACTGTATATTGACAAAATAAAAATTAAAAAAAAAAAAAGACCGTAAACTATCAGGCAGAGTAAGCTCCCAATAATAATAATTTAAAAAAAAAAAAAAATGTAACATCAGCCAAGCTGGGCCCACTGGAGCTCAGGTGAAGAGGAGGAGAGACCTATGGAACTCATGAAGGTGGGAGAAACCACAAAGAAAGAAAGAAAAAACTGCTCTCAGCATTTTGGGCTGTGGCTGCTTTAATGCTGGAGCACATATGGAGCAGGAGATGGCAGAAGCCACAGCTGTGCCCTTTAGATGCCCTTTAGATGGAATTACTTGGAGGCAGAAGGGGAAAAAAGGACTTTGATGGCCCCCAGGACAGCAAGACCAGTAACAGGGTTCCCGTGGTCCCACGCAAGAGCGAGGAACCAGAACAGCTGAAAAAGGGGAGCCATTCAGAGGCTGGCGAGTCCCATGGGAAGTGTTTGGAGCATGGGCAGTGAGGGAGACAGGTCCACCGGGAGAACACTGGGACATAGCAAGGACAGCCGATCCACCCCCCAATCAGTGCAGGACCACTCAGAGGAGACTGGTCAGGAAAGCAGAATTGCATTGGGTGCAGTTTGATGAAAAAACTGAGGCCCAGATCATAGTTTCTACACAACCCAGGTGCACCAAGTATCTGGAGAGCTGGAAGTACTATAAGGTCAACCATTAAACCCTGAGCTGCACAAAAAGCCTTACCTAGGGAAACAGCAGCAAAGCAGCAATTTACCTCAACCACACAGCTCAAGTTCTGGTTCCCACAGGAAATTTCCCCATTTTAGAAGCAAGCAAAGGACAAAAACTTAGTTCCAGCCCAGGCACACCACGAATGCCTTGGGGCCCACCAGGGCAACTTACCTCAACCACACAGCTCAAGTACTGGTTCCCACAGGAAATTTCCCCATTTTAGAAGCAAGCAAAGGACAAAAACTTAGTTCCAGCCCAGGCACACCACGAATGCCTTGGGGCCCACCAGGGCAACTTACCTCAACCACACAGCTCAAGTACTGGTTCCCACAGGAAGTTCCCATGTTTCAGAAGTAAGCAAAGGACAAAAACTTAGTTCTGGTGTAGACACACCATGAATGCCTTGGGGCCCACCAGGGGACATGAGGCATGGGGCCAGGAGCAGGACCCCTGCCCACAACCACTCACATCACCAGCACCTTGGGGCTCCACCCAGGAACCCAAGGATTGGAGCCAAGGACCAGACACCACTGCTACATACAGGCACACCACCAATGCCTAGGGTCCCACTCAGGGAAGAAGGGCTAGCAGCCAGGGGACTGGACCCCCTTCCAACAACCAGGCACACCATGCCAACACCTTGGGGCTCACCCAGGGACCCAAGGCATGGAGAAGGGGACCAAACCTCCCTCCTTCAACCAGGCTCACCACGTCAGCACCTCGGGGCCCACCAGGGGACCTGGGGCATGGAAAAGGGGACCGGATCCCCTCCCACAACCAGGCTCACCACGCCAATGCTTTGGGATCTGCCCAGGGACCCAGGATAAGGAGTTGGGACTGGACCCACACTCCCACAACAAGGCATGTCAGGACAGTGCATCAGGGACTGCCCAGGGCCCAAGGCATGGAGAAGGGAACCAAACTTCCCTCCCACAACCAGTCATACCTCACCAGCACCTTGAATCCCAACTGAGGACCTAGGGAATTTAGAAGGGGACCAGACTGCCCTCCCACAACCAGGCACACTGCACCAGTGCCTTGGGGCCTGCCCAGGGAACTGGGGTATGGAGAAGGGGACCAAACCTCCCTCACACAACCAGGCCCACCATGCCGGCACCTTGGGGCCCACCAGGGGACCCAGGGCATGGAGAACGGGACCAGACCCCCCTCCCACAACCAGACAAACCGCACCAGTGCCTTGGGGCCTGCCATGGACCCGAGGCATGGAGAAGGAGAACAAAACCCCCTCCCACAACCAGGCACCCTGTGCCAGCACCTTGGGGCTCGCCCTAGGACCTGGGGCATTGAGAAGGGCACCAGATCCCCGTCCCACAACCAGGCACACCATGCCAGCACCTCAGGGCCTGCCCAGGGACTTGAGGCATGGAGAAGGAGTCTGGACCCCCTCTTACAACCAGGCACAACACACCAGCTCCTTGGGGCCCACCAGGTGACCCATGGCATGGAGAAAGGGACTAGATCCCCCCCACAAACAGGCACACCACGCCAGTGCCTTGGGGCCTGCCGTGGACCTGAGGCATGAAAAAGGAGACCAAAACCCCCTCCCACAACCAGGAACACTGCACAAGCACCTTGGGGCATGCCTAGGGACCCAGGGTAAGGAGCTGGGGACTGGAACCCCCTCCCACAACAAGGTACACCATGCCAGCACCTCAGGACCCACTAAGGGACCTGGGCATGGAACCAGGGATCAGACACTCTCCACAACCAGGCATATTGCCAGCACCATGGAGCAGGCCAAAAACATCTCCTCCATGTGGGTGGCCCACCAGAGCCACCACGACAACCATGGCTGCTGTGAAGGCAGCTAGATGCCACAACCACCATGCAGATGGTCTGCCAGCCACTGGAGTGAGTTGACACAAGGAGAGTCACCAGCAGAGATAAAGAAAAGAAGAGGATGTCTGTCTCCACAGAGCCCATTTCATAGTGATGGAAAAGACATCTACTCTATGAAAATATTGGGGGACATGATCATGCCTCTCAGCATTGGGCAGATCATTTGGACAGCAAATCAACAAAGTAACCATTATTTCGGAAGGAGAGAAGAAATCTAGGGTAATTAGAGGGGGAAGGGGGGAGGGAAAAGGGGATGGGGAGGGATTGGTCAAGGGGCATAAAGAATAATTATGATTTGTAACAATATATATGTTACTAATATTGATTTGATCAACATATCTCAATGTTGAATCCCAAAAATGTGTATAATGAATTTTGATTCAATAAAAAAAAAAAAAAAGATGAAGTGTTTCTGATTTAGGGTGATTAGAGGGGGGCGGGGGAGAAGAAGGGGGATGGGGTGGGATTGGACAAGGGGCATAAAGAATAATTACTATTTGTAACAATATATATGCTAGTAATATTGATTTGATCAACATGTGTCAATGTTGAAACTCAAAAATATGTATAAGCAATTATGATTCTATAAAAATTAATAGATAAATAAATAAATACATAAATAAATGAAATTTTTTGCGTTTTTGAGCTTATGTGTAATTAAGTTGAGGCAAGATGACAAGTAGAGTGCTGTTTGGTGCTCCTTCTCTACACAGAATAAATAAAAGGAAAATCTTTAAAATCTTAAAAAATAAAAAGAAAAAGTCAACTAAACACAGAGGAAGGCAGTAAGACAGGAAATGAGGGTCAAAAAAGCTATAAGGTATACAGAAAGCAAATAGGAAAATGAAAAAGTAAGTTCTTCTCTAACATAGGTTATTTTAAATTTAAATGGATTACACTTCCCAATCAAAACACAAAGATTGACAGAATGGATGTAAAATACAGAATCCAAGTATATGCTATTTACAAGACACTCAATTTAGGTCTAAGGACACACATAATTTGAATAAGAAAGATTGGAAAAGGAATTCCATGAAAATAGTAACCAAAAGGAAGTAGGAGTAGCTATATTAATATTATATGAAATAGGTGTTAAAAAAAATGTTACGAGAGGCAAAGAAGGACACTATATAATGACCAAAGGGTTAATTAACCAAGACAATATAACAATTATAAATACATATGCACTAAATATGAGAAATTATTAATATATAAGGCAAACAACAGAATTGAAGAAAGAAATACAGAGCACTACAATAATAGTAGATGGTTTATATATATATAGTAGATGGTTTATATATATGGTCATTATATAGTGTACTGCTCTTTCAGTAACAGATAGAACAACCATATATAATATTAATAATACAATAGAAGACTTGAACAACACAGTAGACCAATGTAACTAACAGATATATACAGAACACTACACCAAAAAATATCAGAATACATTGTTCTCAAGTGCACATGGAATATCCTCCAGGATAGGCCATATATTAGACTACAAAAAAAATCTTAATCAATGTAAAAAAACTGAAATCATACAAAGTATTTTTTGATCACAATAAAATAAAATTATAAATCAATAGCAGAAGGAAAACTGGTAAAACCACAAATATGCAGAAATAACAAGACGTCCTCTTAAAAAACCAGTGGGTCCAGGAATAAATCACAAGGGAAATTACAAAATAGCTTGAGACAAAAAAAATATTAAAACACAGAAGACTAAAAGGGAGATTTATAGCAACCACATTAACATTTAAAAAAAAAAGAAAAATGTCAAATCAACACTTTAGCATTATACTTTATGAAACTAGAATAAGAAGTACAAATTAAACCAAAAACTACGATAAGGAAGAAAGTAATCAACATTGGAGCAGAGATAAACAAAGTAGAGAATGGACAAACAACAGAGACTATCAACAAAACCATAAGCTGTTTCTTTGAAAAGCTCAAAATATTGACAAAGCTGTAGGTATATTGACTAAGAAAAAAAGAGAAAAGACTAAAAAACTGAATCAGATATGAAACAACTAATTTTACAGAATTAAAAAGGATTATAAGGGAACAATTATATACCAACAAAATGAAAAATGTAGACGACATAGAATAACTCCTAGAAACACAAAACCTTCAAAGACTAAGTCATAAAGAAATAAAAAAATTGAGCAGACCTATAATTACAAAGATTGAAACAGTAAACAAAAACCTAACAAAGAAAAGCCCAGGACAACTTGGCTTCACTGGTGAATTATACAAAACATTTAAAAAAGAACACTAGTCTTTCCCAAATTCTTTCAGAAAATTGAGAAGGGCCTACTTTCAAACTCATTTTAGAAAGCCAGCATTGTCCTGATACCAAACCCCAACAAAGATACTCTAAGAAAAGAAAATTTCAAGCCAATATCACAAAACCTAAATGCAAAATTCCTGAGCAAAACACAAGCAAACCAAATTCAATAGTACATTAAAAGCATCATACACCATGACCATGTTGGTTTTATCTGTGCAGTGCAAGAATGTTTCAACAGCTGCCTCCACCATCCACACTGCCACCACAGGCAGGGAAAAAACAACCAGGAAGCATGTCCATTGCCCACCAATGAGGCAGGACCCAATACCACCTGCTCACCATGATCAGGAGGCATTACACTGCTTCCAAGGTGGTAGTCCGCAACAGCCACCACCACAGCTTCTACCACCGCAAGGATGGCTAGTTGCAACAGTAGCATCCATGACCACCATGAAGGTGGCCTGCCACATATTCAACTGCATTGACACAAGGAGAGTCACCAAAGGAGCCTGGAAAAAGAGGAGGAAATCTTTCTCTTCAAACTCTACTCCAGAGTAATATAAGTAGTAACTGATTTACCAGATGACCAGAAATCAATGAAGAGATACTAGAAATATGAAAAAAAAAGGGAAAAAAAAAGAAATATGACTCCACCAAAGGAACATAGAAATTTTCAAGTACCAGACCCTACAGAACAGGAACCTCTTGAAATGACTTAAAAGGAATTCCTAGTAACAATCTCAAGAAAACTCAATGAGATAAGACAAGACTCAGTTAGACAACACAATGAAACAAGAAAAAATTATTCAGGATATGAAGGAGGAAATTCCAAAGAGAATAATATCTTAAGAAAGAATGTAGCATAACTCCTGGAGCTGAAGGTTTCATTCAGTGAAGTAAAAAACATGACTGAGAGCTTAAGCAGCAGATTAAAACAAGGAAAAGAAAGAATCTTTCATCTCAAAGATGGTCTTTATGAAGAAAATCAGGCAGACAAATAAAACAAGAAAAGAATTTTTAAAAATGAAGGAACTCTAAGATAGCTAGCCAACAACCTTAAGCATACAAATATCTGAATCATGGGTGTTCCAGAAGGGAAAAAGAAAAGTAAAAGCATGGAATATCTATTCAATGAAATACAGATGGGAAACTTTCCAGGTATATACCTGAAAATCCAAAAGCCCAAAGATCCGCAAACAGATTCAATCCAGGAAGATCCTCTCTGAGACACATTATACTCACACTGGCAAAGCTCAAGTACAAAGAGAGAATCCTAAAAGCAGCAAGAGAATAGTGTTAAGTCATTTTTACGGGACCCCCCATCAGACTAACAGCAGACTTCTCAACTGAAACTCTACAGGTGAGAAGAAAATGGGATGAGATAGTCAAAAGGCTAAAAGGTAAAACCTGACAGCCAAGAATGCAGTACCCAGCAAGGCTATACTTTAGAAATGAGAGAGAAATAGTGTATTTCCCAGAAAACCAAACCCCCATCAGACTAACAGCAGACTTCTCAACTGAAACTCTACAGGTGAGAAGAAAATGGGATGAGATAGTCAAAAGGCTAAAAGGAAAAACCTGACAGCCAAGAATGCAGTACCCAGCAAGGCTATACTTTAGAAATGAGAGAGAAATAGTGTATTTCCCAGAAAACCAAAAATTGCTGTCCATAAACACATGGCCAGCCTAGCAAAAATTCTCAAGGGAGGCCTGCATTTAGAATCTGAAAACAATAATCACTACCATGAACACAAAAGAAAAAAAATCCACTGATAAAACACAAATGCAAATGAGAAAGAAAAAAGGAACGAAGTCTTACTACCTCAAAAAAAAAAATCAAAGATGAATAACAAAAGGAGAAAAAGGAACAGAAGATACTTAAATCATCTAAACAAAAAGCAATAAAATGGCAGGAATATAACACTACCCCTGAATAACAGCCCTAAATATAAATTGGATTAAACTCACTACTTAAAAGACACAAACTGGCAGATTAGATTAAAAATCTAGATCCAACTATATGCTGTCCTCAGGAGACCCACCTCACTTGTAAAGGTACACACACACTAATAGTGAAGAGATAGAAAGAGGTAAACCATACAAATGGAAACCCAAAAAGAGCAGAAGAAGCTACTCTTATATCAGATGAAATAGACTTTAAACCAAAAAACACAAAAAGAGACAAAGAAGGCCATTATATAATGAAAAAGGGATCCGTCCTACAAAAACATAACGATTATAAGTATATATGTATCCAACACTAGAGCATCCAAATATATAAACCAAACACTGTTAGACCTAAAGAAAGAGATAGATTGTAATACAATAATGGTAGTGGACCTTAACACTCTTCTCAGCACTCGATAGATCATCTGGGCAACAAATCAACAGTGAGACCGAGGATTTAAACAACACATTAGACCAATTGGACCAGGCTGATATCTACAGAATATTTCATCCAACAACTACACAATGTACATTCTTCTCATCAACACATGGAACATTCTCCAGGATAGACTACATGGTAGGTCACAAATCAAGCCTCAAAAAATATTTTAAAAAAGATAATAATTCCAATCACATTTACAGACCACGGTGGACTAAAACTAGCAATTAATAACAAGTGAAACTCAGGACACTACACAAACATTTGGAAATTAAACAATAGGCTCCTGAATGACCTATGCATTCAAGAGGAAATTGAAACAGGAAATAAATAATTTCTTGAAACCAAAAAAAATAAAGGCACATCATATCAAAACCTGTGGGATACTGCAAAAGCAGTACTAAGGGAAATTTATTACAATTAATACTTACATCAAAAGAAGAGAAAGATTTCAAGTAAACAGTCTAATACTACACCTCAAAGAAGTAGATAAACAAGAACAATGAAATCTCAAAATTAATAGACAGAAATAATTAATAACAGAGCAGAACTAAATGAAAAAGGAACCCCCAAAATGACACAAAAGATCAAAGAAACAAAAGGTGGATTTTTTTTTTTTTAGAGAAGTTAAACAAAATAGACAAACCATTAGCTAGGTTAACTAAAAAAGGAAGACAGAAGAACCATATAAAAAAATCAGAAATGAAAAAGACATTACAAGTGATACCACAGATATATAAAGAATTACTAGGGACCATTAAAACAATTATATGCCAACAAATTTGAAAACCTGGAGGAAATGGATAAATTTCTGGACACATGCAAACTACCAAGGCTGAACAGCTCAATAACAAGCAACAAAATTGAAGCAGTAATCAGCAGTCTCCCAACAAAGAAATCCCTGGACTGGATGATTTTACTGCTGAATTCTACCAAACCTTTAAAGAGGAATTAATACCAATTCTCTTCAATCTGTTCTAAAAAAGTTGAAACCAAGGCTACTCTCCCAAACTCATTCTATAAGGCAAGCTTCACCCAGATACCAAAGCAAGACAAAGATACAACAAAAAAAGAAAATTGCAGGCCAATATCCTTGATGAACATAGATTAAAAAATTTTCGAGAAAGTATGAGCAATTAGAATACAGCAACACTTCAAAAACATTATACACCATGACCAAGTGGGATTCATCCCAGGGATGCAATGATGGTTCAACATATGCAAGTCAATAAATGTTGTACACCACATCAGCAAAATCGAGGATAAAAACCATATGATTATCTCAATAGATGCAGAATAAGAATTAGACCGATTTCAACATCCCTCCAGGATAAAGGGTCTCAGCAAGTTAGTTATAGAAGGATAGCATCTCAACACAGTAAAAGCTATATATGACAAACCCACCACCAATATAATCCTGAGTGACAAGGAACAAGACAAGGATGCACATTATCACCACTTCCCATTAACATAGTATTAGAAGTGCTAGCAAGAGACATCAGGCAATAGAAAGAAAGAAAGGGCATCCAGTTTGGAAAAGACAAAGTCAAACTGTCCCTGTTTGCAGATGACATGATCCTATATATAGAAAAACCAAAAAAATCTATCAAAAACCTCTTACAGTGAATAACTATTTCAGTAATGTTTCAGGATACAAAATGAACACCCCCATATCGGTAGCATTTACATTCTTCAATAATGAACTAGCAGAAATGGAAATCAAGAAAGTAAGCCCATTTATACTAGTCAGCAAAAAAATAAAATATGTAGGAACCATTTAACTCAAAGAGGTGAAAGTTCTCTATAATGAGAACTACAAATCACTACTGAAAGAACTGAAGAAGACACAAAAAGGTGGAAAGATATTCCATGCTCTTGGATTGGAAGAACCAACATTGTGAATATGTCCATACTACACAAAGTGATCTACGGACTCAGTGTAATCCCACTCAAAATACCAATGACATTCTGCACAGAAATAGAAAAAGCTATCCTAACATTCATATGGAACAACAAATGACCCAAAATAGTCAAAGCAATCCTGAGCAAACAAACAAACAAACAAATAAAATAAAATTAAAAAGTCAAAAGCCCGAAGGCATAACACTACCTGAGTTCAAATTATACTACGAATCTATAGTAACCAAAACGGCATGGTACTGGCATAAAAATAGACACTCAGACCATTGAAACAGAATAGAAAACCAAGAAATCAAACGTACTTACAGACAACTGATCATTTACAAAGGCAACAAGAACATACATTAGAGAAAAGACTGCCTCTTGAATAAATGATGCTGGGAAAATTGGACATCCCTATGCAGGATAGTGAAACTAGACCTGCACCTCTCACCATATATCAAAATCAACTCAAAATGTATTAAATATTTAAATATAAGACCTGAACCTGTAAAACTACAAAAGAAAAACATAGGGGAGATACTTTAGGAAATAAGATTTTGCAAAGACTTTATGAATAAGAGCCCCAAATCACAAGCAACAAAAGAAAAAATAAATGGGATTATATCAAACTATAATGCTTCTGTACAGCAAAGGAAACAATCAACAGAGTGTAATGACAACCTACAGAATGGGAGAAAATGTTTTCAAAATATGCATCTGACATAGGATTGATATCCAGAATATGCAAGCAACTCAACAGCACAAAAACAAATATCTCAATTAAAAAATGAGTGAAGGAGCTGAATTGGCATTTCTCAAAGTAAGACGTACAAATAGTTAACAGATACATGAAAAAATGCTCAATATCACTAAGCATTGGGAAATGCAAACTAATTAGAACCATACTGAGATTTCATCTCACCCCAGTTAGACTGGCTATAATTAAACAGACTAAGAATTACAAATGCTGACAAAGACGCAGAGAAAGGGGATCTCTTTTATACGGTTTGTGGGATTGTAAATTAGTAAATTCGTTATGGAAAACAATATGGAGGTTACTCAAACAACTACTGATAGACTTACCATATGATCCTGCAATTCCTTTCTGGGTATATACCCAAAAGAATTGAAGTCATCATGTGAAAGGGATACATGTACTCCCATGTTCATCATAGCTCTATATAAAATATCCATAATATGGAACCAACCTAAATGTCCATCAATGAATGACTGGATAAGGAAAATGTGGTATATATACACCATGGACTACTATTCAGCCATAAAAAGAATGAAATTCTGCCATTTGCAGTGACATGGATGAGCTTGTAGAAAATTATGTTAAACAAAATAAGCCTGGCATAGAGGGAGAAATACCACATGTCCTCACTTAGACCTGAGAGCTAATAGAGAAAGAAGGAAGGGAAGAAAGCCTACAGTGGTATGCTGAATTTGCAGAGAAAACAGATGTAAGGTTGCTGGGGATGAAGGTGGGGTGTTGTGGAAAGGGGTACTGGAGAGACGTTAGGTGGGGGATATGGGGAATAATTGCAATTTGAAGTGGTGGACATTCTGATAGCATTGATTTGTTCATGACATCAGTACCTGGGAACATCAGTATCTGGGAACAGATACTGATGGTCAGCTCTTGTCCCATGAATATGTGTAATCAATTAAATAATAAAAAAGAAAAACTTAATTCTGAATAAAAGAAAATATTTCAACTTACAAAAATTAACAAAATGAATGACAAAAATCACATGATTGTGTCAATAGATGCAGAAAAAGCATTTGACAAAATTTATTGCACTTTCATGGTACAAACACTCAACGATGTAGACATAAAAGGAAATGATCACAACATAATAAAGGCCATATATGCAAAGCCCACAGTTAACATCACAGCGAACATTAAGAAAACTGAAAGCTTTTCTTTCAAGATCAGGAACAATGCAAAAATGCCCACTTTAACCACTTCCATTCAACATTGTACTGGAAGTCCTAGTCAGAGCAATTAGGCAAGAAAAAGAAATGAGGTATCCGAATTGGTAAGAAAAAAGTAAAATTATCTCTGTTCACAGGTGACATATTATACGTAGAAAACTCCAAAGACTGTCAAAAAAACCTGTTAAAATGGCTAAAATATTTAACAAAATTGCAGGATACAAAATCAACATGCAAAAATCAGTTTTATTTCTAATAACTAACAACAATCTCAGAAGAAAATTAAGGACAATCTCATTCACAATAGCATCAAAAAAGATAAGAACTTAGAAATAAACTTTTAAAAGGAGGTGGAAGACTTGTTCACTGAAAACTAGAAAAATTTAATGAAAGAAGTGAAAGAAGACTCAAATGAACGGAAAAAATATCTCATCCTGTGTTTATGAATTGGAAAAACTAATATTGTTAAAATCTCCATAATACTCAAAGAAATCTACAGATGCCATGAAATCCCTTTCAAAATCCCATTGGTATTCTTTATAAAAATAGGTAAAACAATCTTAAAATTCATATGAAACCACAGAGGACCTGAACAGCCAAAACAATCTTCAGAATAATCAAAGCTGGAGGGCTCTCACTTCCTGATTTCAAAAGATATTACAAAGCTACAATCATAAATAATATGGTACTGGCATAAAAACAGACTTAAAGACCAATGAAACAGAATAGAGAACTTAGGAATAAACCCGCACATATATAATCAATTAATCTTCAATAAAAGTACCAGGAATTCACAATGGGAAAAGATTGTCTCTTCCACAGACAATGTTGGAAAAACTGGATATCCACACACACAAAAAAATGGAATTAGACCCTTACCTTACAGCATACACAGAAGACCTGAAACCTTTCCCCTAGGAGAAAACATAGGGAAAAGGCTTCATGATATTTGTCTTGGCAATCTTGAAGACACCACCAAAAGCACAGGTAACAAAAGCAAAATTAGACAACTGGGACTTCATTAAACTAAAAAGCTTATGCAGAGTAAAGGAAACAATCAACAGAATGAAAAGATCACCTGTGAAGTAGGAAAAAATATTTGCAAGCCGTATGTCTTATAAGGGGCTAATAACCAAAAATTATGAGGAACTCCTACAACTCGACATTAAAAAAAAAAAAAAGAAATAAATTGATTTAAAAATGGGCAAAGGACTTGAATAGACCATATTTGTATAACTTCTTAGGAAATATACGAAATGATGCTCAACATCATTAATCATCAAAGCAACACAAATCAAAACCACAATATCTTCTCACATACATTAAGATGACCATTACAAAACAAAAAACCAAACAACGACAAAACAAACAGAAAATAACAAGTGTTGAAAAGGATGTGGAAAAATTGGAACCCTTCTGTACTGTTGATGGGAATGTAAAATGATGCAGCCACTATGGAAAACAGTATAATGGTTCTTCAAAAAAATTAAAAAATAAACCTGCCATGGCATCTCACAATCTCATTTCTGGGTACTTATCCAAAAAAATTGAAATAGTGATCTTAAAAATATTTTCATTTCTGTGTTCATTGCATTCACAATAGCCAAGTTGTGGAAGCAACTTAAATGTTCATCAATAGATGAATGGATAAAGAAAATGTAATATAAAACACAGTTGAATGATATTCAGCCTTAAAAAAAGAGGGAAATTCTGTCATATGCTACAATGTTCATGAATCTGGAGAACCCTATGCTAAGTGAAATAATCCAATCACAGAAGGACAAAAACTGTATGATTCCACTTACATGAGGTATCAAAAATAGTCAAATACATAAAAGCAGAAAGTAAAATGGTGGTTGCCAGGGGCTGGGCAGAAGCAGAAATGGAAGCTGCTTTTCAATTGGCATAAAGTTCCGGTTATGCAAGATGAAAAAGTTCTAGAGATCTGCTGTACAACACTTTGGTTATAATTAGCAATACTGTATTAAACACTTCAGCATTTATTGAGTGTAGATCTTAGGGTATGTTTTTTTGTTTGTTTGTTTGTTTTTACCACAATAGTAAAAAAACCATGAATGAGCACCTGTCAAAATAAACACTAGTTACAGTCTTCATGAAGTTCATGTTTTAGTGTAGGATCTGGACAAACAAATAATAATAGTTCAGTGTTAAATGCTATAATAATAAATTCAGAGAACTTAGAGAGACCATTGAAGGGACACCTAAGACATGGAGGAGAGGGAGCCATGGAAAGCTTCAAAGAAGAAATGATGCTCAGTTTGGGAAGGTGTTAGCTGGATGAATAGGAGTCTGGATTTCAATGGAAAGGGGAAGCATATTCTAGACACATATCACAGCTTGTATAAATGTACAGAAAAGGAGTGCAGTAAGGAGGGAAGAACTAAATCATTTCAGTACAGCTGTATACATAAACTGGAGGATGGGGAGTGGGGGGAAAGCGAGTGATCAAAGGAAGACGTGGCTGGCAAGGTAAACAGGGACCAGATATATATTTATGAGCCTGGTAAATCATGTAAGGAATTTGGACTTAATCAAAGAACAATAGGCAGACTGACATTAAGCAGTGCAGTGATGTGACCAGAAAGAGGAAAGGGAGTCAGTAAACTAAAATAGTAATCCAGGTGACTGTCAATGATGGTCTGAACTGATTTAATATTGAATAGCTATAACGGACAGGCATAGTGATTGAATAGATATGGAGGAAAGGCAGCCATCAAGGATGATTCAAGGGTATGTAGATAAGTCAACTGAATAGGAGGTGAGTAAATCACTGAGACTGTAAATATGTAATGAAAATGATGAATGGAAAATGACAGTATATTGAGAAATATGGAAGAATCATCAGATATTGGCAATGTATGTGTAATGGACAATTTTTACTTGGAGCTATGAAATCAAGGTTATGTTTTCTAATTCAGGGTAGAATATTTGGGCTTTTATTTTTTTCTATTTCTAAAACCCAAACACTTCATGTTTTAATATAACTCTTTTGTAATATATTTTCACTAATACACAGATTCTCTTTTGTATTAATTTCTTAGATATATCATATCTGTCATACTAATATTAGTAAATTTTACAAAGAAACCAAGTTAAAGGTAGATATTTGCAAAGAAAAGGCCCAATGAAAACAATAAACTTTCTGGTTGTAAAATGGCCCAAATGGTAAGAATGCAAGTATTCCAATAAAAATTTAGTGTTGCATAGCCTATGGTTACTATTATTTCCTCTTGTTAAAGACTTCTGAATAATGTGTGCTAAGATTATTTGAAATAACTCTCTGTTAAGTATATGTTCATTGCAAGTTTATATTGTTCTTTGGTCCTGGGACATCCATAAGACTTTCTGTCTGGTTTGCTAGAGGTTAAATATGAATAGAATTAGATATTTATTAAATATTTTCTAATGAAAGATGAAGATATTAGGGAGCAGAATCTTATATCTAAACATTGCTGATTCATGTGCTCTAACAAGACAACTATTGATGAATCAGTTCCTGTAATTAATTCGTGTTCTCTGACATGGTTCTTTGGGAAATAATGCCAATTTTGTTTTAAATTATTAAGCATGGGACAGAATCACTGCCCTTTCATTTAGGGAGATAGTTCAATATATACTTATTTGTGATAGTCAAACTATTTCATAGTCAGCCTATTTAGTTAAAAGCATTATAAATATACTGGATTGCACCTCACTCCCATGACCTGGGCCCTGACTTCAGGTGCTAACCCATGCCTGCCCCAAGCCCCAGAGAAGACATACACACCGACCAACTGTGTGGGTGTACCAGATGAGCACAGCACACTCCCACAACCCAGCCTTGAATTCAGGCACTGGCCCATACATGCCCCAAGCCCTGGAGAAGACACACCCAACAACTGAGCAGGAGCAGTGACAGCCAACCACATACTCAATTGCACTGATACAACAAGAGTCACCAGCAGAGCCTAAAAATAGAGAAGAAAGTCTTTCCCCCCATACACTGCTCCAGAGTAACAGAAGAAACAAGTGTCCTACCAGATGACCAAACATTAATGAAAAAATACTAGAACTACAAATAAACAAGAAGCTATGACACCATGAAGGACACAGTAATTCTTAAGTACCAGAACCCATAGAGCCCAAATCCCTTGAGATATCTGAAAGAGAATTCTGAACACTGATCTTAAGAAAACTCAGAGATAAGAGAAGATCAATTTTAGAAAACAATGAAAAATGAAAAAATATCCATGACATGAGAGAGGAAATTTACAAATAGAAATGCAACAGAACTCCTAGAACTGAAAGATTCATTCAATGAAATAAAAAACAGTACAGAAAGTTTGAGCAGCAGGCTAGAGCAAGCAGAAGAAAGAATTTCAGACCTCGAAGATGGCCCTTTTGAAATAAACCAGGCAGACAAAAAAAAAGAATTTAAAAAATGAAGAAAATATAAGAGAGCTAGCAGACAACATCAAGTGAACAAACATCTGAATCATGGGTATACAAGAAGGGGAGGAGAAAGGAAAGGGCATTGAAAACCTATTCAAGGAAATAATAACAGAGAACTTCTGTGCAGAGGGAGAGATGCATACCTTCAGATCTGAGAAGCGCAATGATCCCCAAACAGATTCAGTCCAAAAAGGTCCTCTCCAACCCACATTGTAGTCAAACTGGAAAAACTCAAAGACAAAGAATTCAAAAAGCTGCAAGAGAAAAGCATCAAGTCAAGTATAAGGCAGCCCCCATCAGATGAACAGCAAATGTCTCAACTGAAACCTAAAAAGCCAGGAGAAAAAAAAAGGATAATAAATTCAAAATACTAAAAGATAAAGATTTCCAGCCAAGAATTCTATATTCAGCAAGATTATCCTTAAGAAATGAAAAATAAAAAGTGTATTTCCCAGACAAACAAAAACTACAGGAGTTCACTACCACACAACCAGCCATGCAAGAAATACTCAGAGGAGTCCTGCATTCAAAATCTGAAAAACTATAATCACTATTATGGATTTACAAGCCACTGTTAAAACCAAAATGCAATGAGAAAGAGAAAGAAGTTAAATCATGTCACCTCAAAAATCCAAGGAGCATCAAAGCTGAAAATAAAAGAGGAATAAAGGGACAAATGATATTTAAAACACCCAGATTAAAAGCAATATAATGTCAGGAGTAAAGCAATAGCTGTTGATAGCAACTCTAAATGTAAATGTATTAAACTCCACATTCAAAAGACAGAGACTGCCTGATTGGATTAAAAAGCTAGACCCAACTGTATGCTGTCTTCGAGAGATCTGCCTTAACTAAAAAGACACAGACAGACTGAAAGTAAAGGGATGGAAAAAAATATACCATGCAAATGGAAACCAAAGAGAAGCAGGAGTAGCTATTCTTACATCAGATAAAATACACTTCAAATCAAAAACTATAAAAAGAGACAAAAAAGGCCAGTATATAATGATAAAAGGATCTATCCAGTTAGAAGACATAACAATCACAAATATGAATGCACAAAACACTGGTGCACCCAGATATGTAAAGCAAACACTCTTAAAAATAATAAAAGAGATAGACCCTAATACAATAATAGTGGGTGACCTGAACACCCCCCTCTCAGCATTGGGCAGATCTTCCTGACAACAAATCAACAAAGAAAGCAATTTCTGGAAATTTGTATCTCATGAATATTCATAACAATAATAATAATAAAAGAAACACATGACTTAAACTACACCTTAGACTAATTGGACCTGGCAGACATCTATAGAACATCTCATCCAATATCTCAATAATGCACATTCTTTTCATAAGCACATGGAACATTCTCCATGGTAGACCACATGTTAGGTCACAAATCAAGTCTCAGTAATTTTTTAAAAAATTGAAATCATTGCATGTATCTTTTCAGACCACAATGGATTAAAACTGGAAATCAATAACAAGCAAATTCTGGAAACTATACAAGTGCATGGAAATTAAACAATGACTCCTCGATGACCTATCGGTCTAAGAAAAAATTAAACAGGAAATCAAAAATTTCTTGAAACTAACAAAAATAAAGGTATATTATACCAAAACCTGTGGGATACTGCAAAAGCAGTACTAAGAGAGAAGTTTATTGCAACAAATGCTTACATCAAAGACTGGAAAGACTTCAAATAAAGGACCTAACACTATACCTTAAAGAGTTAGAAAAACAAGAACAATCCAATCCTACAACTAGTAGATGAAAAGAAATAATCAAGATCATAGCAGAACTAAATGAAATAGAGACCCAAAAAATGATACAAAAGATCACTGAAACAAAAAGTTGGTTTTTAGAGATGATAAATAAAATATACAAACCACTATCTAGGCTAACTAAAAAAAGAAGAGAGAAGACCCAAATAACAAAAGTCAGAAATGAAAAAGATTATATTACAACTGATACCTCAGAAATACAAGAAATCATTAGAAACTACTATAAACAACTCTATGCCAAGAAATTTGAAAATCTGAGGGAAATGGATAAATTCCTGGACAAATACAAACTTCCGAGAATGGACCAAGAAGAAACAGAAAACCTGAAGAGACCAATAACAAGCAAAGAGATTAAAGCAGTAATCAGCAATCTTCCAACAAAGAAAAGCCTGGGATTGGGTAGTTTTACAGATGAATTCTATGAAACCATTAAACAAGAATTAATACCACTTATCCTCAAACTTTTCCCCCAAATTGAAACAGAAGCCATTCCCCCAAACTCATTTGTTGAGGCCAGCATAACCCTGAGCCAAACCCAGGCAAAGATGCACCACGAAAAAAAGAAAATTACAGGCCAATATAATAGATGAACATAGATGAAAAAATCCTCAACAAAATATTAGCAACCAAAATACAGCAACATGTCAAATAAATTATGCACCATATTCAAGTAGGATTTGTCCCATGGAAGCAAGGATGGTTCACCATACATAAGTCAGTAAATGTGATACACCACATCAACAAAATCAATGACAAAAGCCACATGATTATCTCTATAGATACAGAAAAAGCATTTGACAAAATTCAACAACCCTTCATGATAAAGACTCAGCAAATTAGGTATGGAAGGAAACTATCTCAACACAATAAAAGCCATTAATGACAAACCAATTGGTAATATCATCCTAAATGCAGAAAGGTTGAAAGCTTTTCCGTTAAGAAAAGGAACAAGACAAGGATGCCCACTCTCACCACTCCTATTTAACATAGTATTGGAAGTAATAGCCAGAGCAATCAGGCAAGAGAAAGAAATAAAGAACACCCAGACTGGAAAGGACAAAGTCAAATTACCCATGTTTGCAGATGACATGATCTTATATATAGTAAAACCTATAGGCTATACTGAAAAACTCTTAGAGCTGATCAACAATTTCACTAATCTTGCAGGATACAAAATTAATACCCCCAAATAAGTGCCATTCTTATACTCTAGTAATGAACTAGCAGAAAAAGAAATCAAGAAAGTGAACTCAGTTACAATACTTACCAAAAAAACAAAAAAACCTAGAAATCTATTTAACCAAGGAGGCAAAAAATCTCTACAGTGAGAACTACAAATCACTACTAAAAGAAATTAAAGAGGACATAAAAAGATGGATACAAGAAGATGGAAAGATATCCCATGCTCATGGATGGGAAGAATTAACATTGTGAAAATGTCTATTTTACCCAAATTATTCCACAGATTCAATGCAATCCCCATCAAAATATCAATGTCATTCTTCACAGAAATAGAAAAAGCAATCCTAACATTCATATGGAACTACAAAAACCGTGAATAGCCACAGCAATCCTGAGGGAAAAAAAATAAAGCTGGTGGCATAACACTACCCAACTTCCAATTATATTACAAATTTTTTTTAAATCAAAACAGCATGGTACTGGCATAAAAACATGCACTTGGATCAGTGGAACAAAATAGAAAACCCGGAAATCAACTCACATATTTACAGCCAACTGATCATTTATAAAGGCAACAAAAACATACCCTGGGGAAAAGACACCTCTTCAATAAATGGTGCTGGGAAAAAGTGGACCTCTCTACACAAAAGAATGAAACTGGACCTGCACCTTTCACCATATACCAAAATCAACTAAAAGTGGATTAAAAATGTAAATATAAGACCTAAAACCATAAAATTATTAAAGGAAAACTTATGGGAAACACTCCAGGAATTAGAAATGTGCAAAGGCTTTATGAATAAGACCCCCAAAGCACAAGCAACTAAAGAAAAAATAAACAAATAGGACTATATCAAATTAAAAGCTTCTGCACAGCAAAGGAAACAATCAACAGAGCAGAAAGACAACATATGAAATGGGAGAAAATATTTGAAAAGTATACATTCAACAAGGGATTAATATCCAGAATATATAAAGAACTCAAAAAACTATAGTTAAAAACAAATAATCCAATTAAAAAATGGGCAAAAGAGATGAATAGACATTTTTCAAAGGAATGCATACTATTGGCCTACTGATATATGAAAGAATGCTCATCACTAGTCATAAGAGAAATGCAAATCAAAACCACATTGAGATATCATCTCACCCCAGTTAAACTGGCCATTATTTTAAAGATCAAGAACAGCAAACGCTGGCAAGGATGCAGGGAAAAGGGAACTCTTCTACACTGTTGGTGGGACTGTAAATTAGTACAGACATTATGGAAAACTGTATGGAGGTTCCTCAAACAACTATGGGTAGAACTACCATATAATGCAGCAATCTCACTACTGGGCATGTACCCAAAGGAGTAGAAATCAACATGTCAAAGGGATATCTGCATTCCTATGTTCATTGCAGCTCTATTTACAGTAGCCAAAATATGGAACCAACGGAAGTGTCCATTGATGGATGACTGGATAAGGAAAATGTGGTATACATACACAATGGAATACTACTCAGCCATAAAAAAGAATGGAATTCTGCCTTTTGCAGCAACATGGATGTGTCTGGAAAAAATTATCTTTAGTGAAATAAGCCAGACAAGGAAAGAGAAATACCACATGTTCTCACTTATAACTGAGTCTTAAGAAAGAAAGAAAAGACCAAAACAATATATTGAACTTTCAGAAGGGGAAAACAAACCTAAGGATACTAGAGATGGGGGAGGAGGTAGTGGTGGCGGTTTAGGGAAGATAGGTTGGGTAAAGGGCATAAAGAAAAATCATGATTTGTAATAACAATATGCCTATAATAAATAAATAAAATAAATAAATAAATATACTGTACTCTCCTGAAAAATAAAGATTAAAATAAGTCTTGTTTTCTGTCCATGCTATCATGTTACATCTTCACTTCCTGTCACAGACAAAACTTTGTTAAAGTGTAATCCACTGTCTTCATTTTCTTAGAAAATGAAAAACTTACATCACTATCTTCATTTTCTTGAAAACTATGTCTTTGTTCCTCATCACCTAGTTTCTGTTCTAAGTGACAGTGCTATTTTTATTTTTATTTTTATTTTTTTATTTTTATTTTTTGCAGGTAACTGGTCATCTCTTAACTGTCAAATCCAAATGCTTCTTCTCAATCCTCACTGGGCATCTGACACTGCACACCAACACCATTGTAATCATCTCATTTTTAACTCTCCTTCCTTGCTGTTCATAAAAATATTTCACTCTTCTGATTTATCTTTCTACTTGTCCAACATCTCTTCAATAACTTTTAAAAGTTTCCCCTCTACATCTTTTAACCGTAGGCATTCCTTAATGCTTTGCTTGTTTTCATGCTGCACACATTCCCCAGATGACTGGAATTATCACATGCAGGCTTATGACTACCACATCTATAATTCTGGCCCTGCTGCCTCTTTCAAGCTCCAGACTCATTCGCAACATATGGCTTGGCATGTGTCTCCTGTGAATATCCCACTAGGAACCTAAACTTGACATTTCTAATACTAAACATCTGAATCACCAAACCTGTTCTTCCTCCTGTGTTCCCAATCCCTATTAATTGGGTTCTCACCTTTGAAATCACTTATATTAGAAATCTTAGAGACATTTTTAACTCATTCCTTTCACTCCACATTCAAACAATTTTGAGACCTTATAATTATGTATTCACAATGTCTTTTATATCTGTCTTTTTTTCTTATCCATGGCCATACTTCATGCCTTTATCAACTCTTTCCCAGAGTGTTACCAAAGCTCCCAATTGTTTTTCTTTTCCAATTATTTTTGCTAGTGTTACTCAACAGGTTAGATTATGATACTATTCAGCTCATAAATATTTTGAGTCTCTTTACTGTGTAAGTGGTTGTGTCCATATGCTTTAGCAAAGCATTCAAGGTGTCCTGGCCTTACAAATGTTCCAGTCTCATTTCCCACTATATCCTTTTATGTAACCTATATTCTGGCCATTTCGATCTGTTTATCCATAGCGCCATGGCCCGTATTTGATGCTACAGAAACTGTACTCAAACTTCTAGACTGAGCTAAACTATCAGCATTTCTGCAAAGCTTTCTGTCAGTTAAAATCAATCTCTTCTTTGTCTATATTCCTAAAACATTTTTACCTCATTTATAGTACTTATGCTTCTTTACACTTTGATAGTTGTTAAAGTATTTAGAACACAAAATAAACAAAACAATATCCTATAAAAATGTATATACAGTGAAAAATGTTTTATTATTACCCAGAATTGAAAACTTTTAACAATATATACCATTTGGGTAGGGAAATATTTAAAGTTAGGCTAACAGACAAAGAAGTAGAACATGAAATTGAGGAAAATGGCATATGTTTCAGAAATCTTGCCTTATAAATTAGTTTCTAACCAAGTTCATGGTAAGAAAGTAATCATTATTATTCAAATGCCTTGTTTCTAAGACACCAACATACTATATGTTAAATACAGTTTCTAAATCAATTTCATCAAAATAATTTTTCAAATCCTTCTTCATGACAGTAAGAGTACAGGCATACCTCAGACATACTGCAGGTTCGGTTCCAGACCACTGCAGTAAAGCAAATAAAAGCACAACAAAACCAGCCACATAATTTCTTTGATTTCCCAGTGCATATAAAAGTTATGTTTACACTATACTGTATTCTATTAAGTGTGCAATAGCATTATGTCTAAAAAAACCACGATGTACACACTTTAGTTAAAAAATACTTTATTGCTAAAAAATGTTAACAATCATCTGAGCCTTTAGCAAGTCATAATCTTTTTTCTGGTGGAGGGTCTTGCCTCGATGTTAATGGCTGCTGACTGATCAGAGTGGTGGCTGCTGGAGGTCGAGGTGGCTTAGACAGTTTTGTAAAATAAGACAACAATGAAGTTGGCTGCATGCATTGACTCTTCTTTTTATGAAATATTTCTCTGTAACATGCAATGGTATTTAATAGCATTTTACCCACAGTAAAACTTCTTTCAAAATTTGAGTCAATCCTGTCAAACCCTGCCACCGCTTTATCAACTAAGTTTATGTAATATTCTAAATCCTTTGTTGTTATGTCAGTAATGTTCACAGCATCTTCATCAGGAGTGGATTTCATACTAGGAAACAATTTTCTTTGCTCATCCATGACAAACAACTTCTCAACCATTAAAGTTTTATCATGAGATTGCAGCAAATTAGTCGTATCTTCAGGCTCCACTACTAGTTCTAGTTCTCTTGCTATTTCCACCACATCTGCAGTTACTTCCTCCACTGAAGTCCTGAAACCCTCAAAGTCATCCATGAGGGTTAGAATCAACTTCTTCCAAACTCCTGTTAATGTTGATATTTTGACCTTTTCCCATGAATCATGAACGTCCTTAATGGCATTTAGAATGGCGAATCCTTTCCAGAAGGTTTTCAATTTACTTTGCTAAGATCTGTCAGAGAAATCACTATGTATGGCAGCTATAGCCTGAAGAAATGTATTTCTTAAATAATAAGACTTGAAAGTCAAAATTATTCCTAGATCCATGAGCTGCAGAATGGATTTTGTGCTAGCAAGCATGAAAACATTAACCTCCTGGTATATCTTCACTAGAACTCTTGAATGACAGGGTGCATTGTTCAATGAGCAGTAACATTTTGAAAGGAATCTTTTTTCTAAGCAGTAGGACTCAACAGTGGGCTTAAAATATTTGGTAATCCATGCTGTAAACAGATGTGCTGTCATCCAGGCTTTGTTGTTCCATTTATAGAGTATAGGCAGAGCATATTTAACATAATTCTTAAGGGCCCTAGGATTTCCTGAGTGGTAAATAAGCATTAACTTCAACTCAAAGTTACCAGCTGTGTTAGCTTCTAAACAAGAGAGTCAACCTGTCTTTTGAAGCTTTCCAGCCAGGCATTCACTACTCTCTAGCTATGAAATCCCTAGATGGCATCTTCTTCCAGTAGAAGTCTGTTTTATCTACATTGAAAATCTGTTGTTTAGTGTAGCTACCTTCATCAATTATCTTAGCTAGATCTTCTGTATGACTAGCTGTAGCATCTACACCAGCACTTGCTGTTTCGCCGTGCACTTTTATGTTATGAAGATGGCTTCTTTCCTTAAAACTCATGAACCAACCTCTGCTAGTTTCAACCTTTCCTTCTGCAGCTGCCTCACCTCTTTTACCCCCATAGAACTGAAAAGACTGGGGACTTGCTCTGGGTCAGGCTTTGGCTTAAGGGAATTTTGTGGCTGGTTTGATCTTCCATCCAGACCACTAAAACTGTCTCCATATCAACAACAAGGCTGCTTCACTTTCCTATCATTTGTGTTCACTGGAGAAGCACTTTTAATTTCCTTCCAGATCTTTTCCTTTGTATTCAGAACTCAGTTGACTGGCAAAAGAGGCCTAGCTTTTGGGCCTATCTCAGCTTTCAACATGTCTTCCTCACCAAGCTTAATCTTTTCTACCTTTTGATTTAAAATGTGAGACGTGAGACTTTTGCTCTCACTTGAACACTTAGAGGCCATTGTAGGGTTATTAATTGACCTAATTCCAACATTGTGTGTCTCAGGGAATAGAGATGCCTGAGGAGAAAGAGAGAGATGGGAGGACAGTTAGTCAATGGAGCAGTCACAACAGACACATTTATCAATTGCCATCTTATATGGGTGTGGTTCATGGTGATCAAAATAATTACAATAGTAACATCAAAGATAACTGACCACAGATCACCATAACAGGTATAATAATAATAATAATAATAATAATAATAATAATAATAATAATAATAAAAGTGTGAGATATTGCAAGAATTACTAAAATGTGACACAGACAGGAAATGAATACATGCTGTCAGAAAAACAGAGCTGATAGACTTGCTCAGTGCAGGCTTGGAACAAACTTTCAATTAAAAAAAAAATCTCTGAAGCCCAATAAAAAGTGCAAAAAAATGAGGTATACCTGTATAATGGGCGCGACACTGAGGGTTGCGATCCGTTGCCAGTCACGAAAAAAGACAAAAAAAAAAGACATTTGTGTTAAAGATTATCTTTCCTACATGGTATTTTTGTGATTTGCAGCATAAATGGGCTTTAAATGGAAAAATACAGCACATACATTCTTATCCTCAATTGGATAGTGTATTTGAGGAAACTGGAAACAACAGGAAGCAGGGAAAAGAGAAAAAGAGGGTAATCTTGGACAGCAGCACATCTCCATGCTTACCAATGCTGAACTTTGGCTTGCTATATATATAATAAAATTGTCTGCCAATCTTTTGCTCCTCATTCATCTGTATTAAAATTTTTATGTAAACCATTAACCATTAAAGACATAGATGATCTAAAGAACACTATTAACAAGCATGACTAATTAATATTTATAGAACACTAAACCCAACAAGTACAGGATACACACTCTTTTCAACTGCGCATGGCACATTCACCAAGATAGAATATATGCTGGGATATAAAACAAGTCGATAAATTTAAAAGAAATGAAATAATACATGTTTTCTGACCACAACAGAATTAAAAACTAATTGCAATAAGATATCTAGAAATCCTAAATATTTGGAAATTAGAAACACAATTCTAAGTAATCTCAAAAAAGAAATCATAAGGGAAATCTAAAAATACATAGTACTGAACCAAAAATACAACATATAAAAATTCCTGGGATTCAGCTAAAGTAATGCTTGGAAGGAAATTCATAACTTCAGATGTTTATATTAGAAGAAAGAACTAAAATCAGTGACCTAATATTCTACTTTAAGAAACTAGAAAAAGAAGAGCAAAGTAAACCCACAGTAATTAGAAAATATAAAATAATAAAGATAAGAACAGAAATCAACAAAATAAAAAGTAACAATAGTGAAAATTAATAAAGTCAAAAGCAATTTCTTTTGAAAGATTTACAAATACCCAATGACACTGATGAAGAAGAAAAGAGAACACAAATTACCAAAGTCAGGAACAAAAGTGGGGTTATTACTATAAATCATAAAAGATATTAGAAGGATAGTAAGGTAATATTTATGAACAATTTTATGCCAACAAATTCGACAACTTAGACAAAATGCACAAATTTCATGAAAAATAAAACTTACCAACCTGACACAAGATAAACAGAAATTTTGAATAGCCCTATATCTTTAAAAGAAACTGAATTCATTATCAAAGAAAAACTACAAGCCCAGATGGTTTCCCTGGTATATTCAAGCTGAAAACTAAAAAACATGTCAAAATAAATACGGGATGACAATATCATATATAAAGACCTATAGGGTCTGACCAAAAAGGTACTCATAACTGAGTAGAAATATCTCAGAAATCCAAGGATGGTTCAACATTTGACAATGTATAATTCACTACATTAACTTGAGCCGGCCCGTGGCTCACTTGGGAGAGTGTGAGGCTGATAACACCAAGGCCATGGGTTCGGATCCCTGTAGAGGGATGGCCAGTTTGCTCATACCAATCCTGGTCCTTGCCTTCTTTCCTCGGAAGTAACAGACTGATGTGTTTTCAGCCTGTCTTAACTTTTGTTTATATACTTGTGTATGTTTCCATAGAAAACACATAGTATTTTATGTGAGTGTTTTAAAAATACTATAAGTATCTGCAACTTCTTTTATTTATTCAAAAGTATATCTTGGAGATTTGCCCATATTAATTGTATTAGTCTACACTACATCTATTTCTAAGGTTTTACCTTCAAATATAATATTTACTGTAATTTTCTGGTAGTTATACTTTATGGAGTTTTTAAAAGTTCTCTTCTATTTTTAGCTTACCGGTCATCTTTTTTTTTTTTTAAAGAAGTTCAAAGAGAACTATATGGTCATCTCAATAAGCAGAGAAAAGTATTGATATTCCTCATTCCTTTAAAATTTAAGACAAAAATTCTTGGAAAGCTAAAAATAGAAGAGAACTTTTAAAAACTCCATAAAGTATAACTACCAGAAAATTACAGTAAATATTATATTTGAAGGTAAAACCTTAGAAATAGATGTAGTGTAGACTAATACAATTAATATGGGCAAATCTCCAAGATATACTTTTGAATAAATAAAAGAAGTTGCAGATACTTATAGTATTTTTAAAACACTCACATAAAATACTATGTGTTTTCTATGGAAACATACACAAGTATATAAACAAAAGTTAAGACAGGCTGAAAACACATCAGTCTGTTACTTCCGAGGAAAGAAGGCAAGGACCAGGATTGGTGAAAGTAGAGGGTGTAAACAGGGTTTGGTTAAAGGAGACTTCAGCTTTAACCACCATGTTTCTCTTATAAGAATGCTGTTCTCATGAATTACTCAGCTAACCCAAAATTAATTTTTATCACAAATATAAAAAAGAACTAGAATTATATACAAACTTTTTTTTTTTTTTTCAAACAAGTACATTACTATAGGTAAGGATTCAACTAGTCCTTTTCCGTTCTTTGTAATGTATGCTATTTATTAATACATCCTGGAACTGAATTGACTCCATGAAGCATACTTACCAGAAAATTACAGTAAATATTAACCTTGAAATGAAACCTTAGTAGAATGAAATAGACTTATACAAACGAATATGGGTAGATCTCCAAGATGTGTTTCTGAGCGAGAACGCTGAGGAAGAGAGAGGAAGAGCTGAGCAGGGACACAGAGCGTGCAGAACACAGAGCAGACAGATGCTCACAGGAAGCAGCAGCCGGGCCCAGAGGGAAGGTGGGGGGCAAGCCAGGAGAGAGGAGTCAGGTGGTCAGCGGCTGCGATGCGTCCCTGCAGGACGGAATGCCCTCTGCAGCCCTGTGACAGCTGTGTAGGCGTGCGCGAAAGTACGCGAATGACTGGAGAAAAGAACAAGTAGTAAAGGGCCTCCTTCCAGCTCTACGCGCCTCTGATTTAGAGAGAAGGTCAGTAAAGGGGAAGGACCGGAGCCCTGGGCGAGAGGAGCCAGGCGGTGCCAGGAGCACTGAGGACAGAGACCAGGGAGGGCGGGACGCGGCGGTCCCCGCTCCTCCTCTGGCCGGGGCGGGCCCGACACCGCGGCCCGCCTCTCA
>NW_007726594.1:599585-619114 GCF_000696425.1 Galeopterus variegatus | reverse complement strand
GCCGCCACTGTTGCGGGCCCAGAGGTGGCCCAGGAGCCTAAGGAGGGCGGAGCCTGAGTCCGCGTAGTGTTTTGAGGTGGGCGGAGAGTCAGACGGATGGGCGGGGCCAGAGGCTGTGTAGTCGTTTGAGGAGGGCGGAGTCTGAGGCGGGTGGGACCCGAGGCTCGCGGAGCGGAGGTCGAGTCAGGCGGCGGGGCTCCTGAAGAGGCGTTGGCCTTGGATGGGCGGGGCCTGAGGCGTCTTCCCAGTGTCCACCGCGCCGCGAGGTTGAGCGCGGCTCATTGTGGGTGTTCTCGCTTTTGCGCCTCGCTGGGGCACCTGTATCTGCGGCAAGAAATAGAAACTTTGTAAAAAGAAGACCCTTTCCGCGTGAGAGCGTGTGGCCAGGGCGTAGTTGGGAGCTTGAGCTTCCTCATAAAAGCCAAACCAAGGTTTATTTTCACAGCTCCCTACAAGTAATTTCTGTGGTGAAAGCAACCCAGCTCGGCTGTGAGGATAACAGCTGCGAGTCGCAAAAAGCGACTACAAGCACGTCGGCGCGTTGGGTTTATGATACGGGGTCGGTCCCACGAGCTGGTGGGTCGCCGCGGGGCCGTGGCAGCGCCGGCTTTATTAAGGGCGTGCTGGTGACCTGCAAGAAGGCAGCACGGTGCTCACCGGACAGGCAAAACAGTCTCCGCCGAAGGCCAGGTTCCGAAAAACCGGGAAACCAAAGAATTCTCGCAGTGTTTCATACGACGGAGACTGTGCAGGTGAATCATTACTACAGAACTGAGGCGGGAATTGCTCCCTCTTCATTCAGAAGTAAAAGTAATACAGTTAGTACAAAAAAATAATAGAGGTATGGAAATAAAAGTGACGCAGTCGATCATTAAAAAAGTTAGTACTCCTGGAAGAGAACGTGGCAAAATATGTAATGTTAACATAGATTTGTGTTTGAAACTGCACGCCTATTAAAAAGGCCGCTCCAGTCTGAGGATTCTCATCGTGTGATGATATTCAAGGGGCTGCTGGGTGTCGTGGGGATACAGCAGAGCGACATTTCTCCTTCTGGCTCTCCCAGTTACCAGCTTTAGGACTTTGGGCAAGCTCCCTAACATCTCCAAGCCTCAGTTTCCTTGTCTGCAAAAGTGGGATAATGTTTAAGTGCCTAACAGCATTTATTTTAGTACAGGATGGGACTTTCATAAATATTGGCTTCTTGAGCGGGCATTGTGTTGGGAATTAGGTAACTATAGCTACCCCAAATAATTCTTTTATGAACTTATTTTATGCCCTTCGAACGCATAAGGATAATCATGAAGGCCAGTAACCCAGAAAGCATCAAGACAATCTGGCTTTTATTAGTTGAAGGGTAGTGAATAGAAACTTCTCCCATTTTCAGGACCCTCCGATATGTTCCAGAAGAATCCAAAGACAAAGTTATCTCAGATGAAGATGTCCTAGGAACATTACTGAAAGTTTTCCAGGCTCTGTTCTTAAATGATTTCAGTAAACAGTCAGATATCTTGGCTGTGCTTCCAGAGCCTGTTAAATCAAAATATCAAGATCTGCTGGGAGTTCAGCATCAAAGGGTGAAACTGCTTGAAAACAGACATCAACAGCAAAACATCTTTCAACCAGAAGAAATTCTTTATACGACATTGGGTTTCAGTGTTGCCCGAGCAAGTAGCTCATTGATTTCTGCTGGAAAAGGTGTCTTCGTTACTAAAGGATTGGTACCAAAAGGCGCGGTTGTATCTATGTATCCTGGTAAACAGCACGATCAGTACTTTGCCAACAGTTTCTTACATACAGATAAATATAAGTTTAATAAAATGCCTAGCCTTGTAATCCTTAGAATAAGGGGCTGAATTGGAAACTCAGGTTTCCATAGATTTTTAAAATTCTAATTTGGAAATTAACTGTTATGTGTTAGAAAGTACTTGGAGATTTGTTGGGGTAAATGCATTTTTCTTTTGAGGAAATCTTTCTAGTCAATGTTCAAATTTAGAACTTAGTATGGCCCACTTTGACAAATTACTAAGAAAGCACTAGAGAATAAGTCAGTTTGTCTTTTTTAATTGATAACCAAATATAAAAATGGGGTGGGTTAAAACATAAATGATAGAATTTAAACTCATAAATCACTGAATATAGATCTTTCTGCTGTTTCTATACTTGGAAAGTACAGCAGCTTCCTTGTAAAAGATCGTTGACTAGAATGCTTAGTAGAATATGTTATTTGTTAAGCTAGCATTGTTATTTGGTGTAGTTTAAAGTGTGTGTGTGTGTGTGTGTGTGAATATTTGAGTCACATAGACCTATGTTTTTAAAAAGTCATTCTGCTATTTTCTAATTTTACACCCCTAAGCGAGTCTCAGTTTCCTCCTGTACGACTAAACTCTGTAAAGACTAAATAGAACAAGCCAGTAAACAAATTAATACTAAAATAAATTTAATAAATAGATTAACATGCTTGGCACATAAAAAGAACCCAGTAAATATTTTCTTCTTTGCTCCTTTGCCAGTGAAAGGGAAAACAACCTGAATGTCATATCTATCTATTCCCATATATGTCTACATTATTTATTAACAAAATACATTTTTTAAAAGACTCCTTAGTAATGTGAATCATACTCCACTTTAAAAAAATATATATGACCTTGTGAAACAGCCTAAAATGTGATGTTCTTGTTATCAATAACCGAGATAGTCATATTTTACTCTGCTGTGTGGACAAGTTGTTCTATGCTTCATCTGCTAGTGGGCACTCACTCTTGAAAGGGGGAAAGTAACTAAAGAGAATGCGATGTTCTAGATTGGAGGCGAAATGTCAGAAAAAGGTGGAGGAATTAAAACAAATTCTTCCATTTTGTGTTTATGTTCCAGAGAAAGGTCCTTATTCACGATATTTATGATTTTTACATATTGCTATAATATGTCTTTGTCTTATTGTATAATAGGTACAGTATATCAGAAGTATGAGCCAATCTTTTTCCAGTCCATTGGAAATGCATTTATTTTTAGATGCCTGGATGGGGTACTCATTGATGGAAATGACAAAGGAATATCCAAAGCCGTGTACAAGTAAGTAATACCCATGTTCAAATTTAATTATGGGAGACGGAACCACACTTATCTCAATGATTATGACCAACAGCATTTAAATAAAAATCTATTTGTAGCTACTGTGTGGTAACTCAGTTGCCCTACTGGTTAGCCAATTTTTTTTTTTTTTTTTAAGAGAAATTGCACTTGTTTAGCTCTAGGGTTAATTTTGGATTTTTGAATTCTATTTTAAGGTGCGGAAGAACAATCCCTTAGTTAACCCTTTCACCTGTTTCAGATCTTGCAATGGTAGGGATCGACTTGGTCCTTTAAAAATGAGTGATAGTACATGGCTAACATCAGAAATTAATAATCCACTGGCTGTAGGACAATATGTCAACAATTGTTCAAATGGTAAGTTGGCATCATGGGGCTGTGAGACGAGATAAAGCAATGGTTAATTCTCCTCGTTTGCCAAATGACTGAGTGCCAAAGGCAGTTGAGTGTAACATCTCAAATATTCAGAATCCTTAAGCAACTATAACTTTTTGAGGGAACATTTTACAGAGAAAATTTGGGGAAATAATGATATACATTATTTGGAATTTTTAAATTTACTATTTTTGTTCTAATTTTGCAGTGTATATAGGCAATTGTTAACTGCCCTTTTGATCATTATTTTAGCATTTCTAATAGTTAACTGAGATTATTTTTGTCAGTGCCTCAATATTATTTTGTCACTGTCTTATAGATTAATCACTAGACTGGTATCACCTTTCTCTTGCTAAGTTTGTGAGCCACTTACCTTCTTTAGGACTTGACTTTCCCATAAGTAAAAGTTTGATTATCTGGCTACATTTAGCATAGGCTTTGGCGTTAGGAAGACATGAATTCAAAGCCTGATTATTATACTTAATCTTTAACCTTTCTGAGCCTCTATTTCCTGAAGTATGAAAAGTAAACAATGAAATATATACATGCGTGTTTATTATATATAGTTATATATACAGAATCTAAACATGTTTATTATATATGTTGTATGTATAAAAAGTAAATAATAAAACAAGTTTAAATAAAATTTAATTTTATAATATTTTATAATATTTTTAAATGTATTATTTGTTTTTTACCATATATAGAAATACCATATATATGAGGGTACTTCAAAAGTTCATGGAAAAATGGAAGTCAAAGATAATACAAATCTTTTCATGAACTTCTTGAAGATCCCTCGTGTGTATATGTGTGTGTGTGTGTATACTATGTAACAGAACATAATAGTAATTATTATTTTGACTGTGTTTGGATAATTTAGAAACCATACATCAAGTGTCATTCAGTACTGTTTTCCATGACCTCGTATCATGGCTCTTTTTCTAAAAATTATGTGCTTGTTCCTAGACAGAGCAGCTAATGTCTGTTATCAGGAATTTGATGTGCCTGCAGTTTTCCCTATAGAACTGAAGCAATATCTTCCAAACATTACCTACAGCTATGACAAACAAAGGTTAGTCTTCTAAAAAAGCATTTCCTATCTTCTGTCTTCTGCTGTACTGCAAAATATAATTTTTCTAGGACAAAGCTATATAGAATTTGGGGTAAGATTTTTTTTAAGTGAAAAATTATGAGTAACTTAGATTTTTATGTTAGTCACACCTTAATGTGTTAATGTAGGCTTACTTGAAATTAAAAATTTTCCTTTAAATTAGCCCATTCTTATTATTATTACCCATTTTTATTCTATGTAGTTCTTTATAAGTATTGACTTTAAAGTTTTTTTCAAGCTATTTTGTTTTTCCTATTCACAAAATCTTCACATACGTTTTTAATCATTTCAAGTATCATGTTCTCTATCTTACAAGAGAACATCCAATTGAAGAGAGGGGCCAACTTACACTTATTTCTTTTGTTCATTGCACTATTAGGTTCTGAAAACTAATAGTGAAAAAAAAGGATGTTATCTTCAGAAGATACATATTTTTAATGTAACTTTTATTTTCTGTTCATTAAGTGGAAAGTCTACCAAGAATACTCAAGTAACAATTTTTAAATATAATTCTGGTGAGCTGAATTCTTTATTCACAATGTTGTAAGAAGATATAGCCTTTATATCATTTCAGTGAGTTGCTAGCAAACTTTATTTTATATGCGACCTATTAAATTGTCCTTTTAAGATGAATGATATTGGGCCGGCCCGGTGGTGCACTGCTACAGTGTGCTGCTTGGGAGCGCGGCGGCGCTCCCGCCAAGGGTTCGGATCCCACATACAGACCGGCGGCTCACTGGCTGAGCGAGGGGCGGGCGTGACACCGAGGGTTGCGATCCCGTTGCCGGTCCCGTTCCAGTACGGGCGCAACACTGAGGGTTGCGATCCGTTGCCGGTCACGAGAAAGGACAAAAAGGAAAAAAAAAAAAGATGAATGATATTTAGGGCCAGCCCAGTGGCGCACTCGGTAGAGTGCGGCGCTTGGGAGCGCATCGCAACACTGAGGGTTGCGATCCGTTGCCGGTCACGAGAAAGGACAAAAAGGAAAAAAAAAAAGATGAATGATATTTAGGGCCAGCCCAGTGGCGCACTCGGTAGAGTGCGGCGCTTGGGAGCGCATTGGCGGCCGAGGGTTCAGATCCCATATAGAGACCGGTCTGCTCACTGGTTGAGCGCGGTGCGGGCGTGACACCGAGGGTTGCAATCCCGTTGCCGGTCCCGGTATGGGTGCGACACTGAGGGTTGCGATCCTGTTACTGGTCACGAAAAAAGACAAAAAGGAAAAAAAAAAAAAAGATGAATGATATTTAAAACTTAATACTATACTTAAAACTTGATAACTTTTGTGTCTCTACATGTATGTATTTGTGTGTTTAATAATTAGGTTTTCTTAGCCATATATTCTGGGGCATGATCTCATTAGAATTTTGAAGGTGTACATATAACAGTGTCTTACTGTGGTCTGAAAAGTATTTTTTTTTAATTCCAATTAAGTAATGTTTCCATCTTTCAGAACACAAGATAAAAATTACTAAAAGAATGATAAACTATAATGTCATTTTTAAATCTTTTTGCAAAACTAGTTTTGGAGGTCTAAACATAGAAAACAGTTTTCAGTTCTACGAACTTATTAATTTGTGGTTTCTTTAAATGATATGGAAAAGACATACTATACCTGCATTAGGGATAAGAATTATTTCCTCATGGAAATTGAATACATAAACTAAAATGTAAGGAATCTGAGTAGAGTTACAGCTATAAAACCTATATTGATTAAAGATAGAAGTTTGTATCTGTTTATACTTCTACCTTTCGTGTGTTTCTTTTATTTTCAGCCCACTCCGATGTGTTGTTCTTGTTGCACTTAGAGACATCAAGCAAGGAGAAGAGCTTTTTTCAAACTACTACACAATTGTCAGCTAACTGAATAAGAAATTAGGTTTTCTACTCAGGTATTGAGTTAATTCTAAGTGCTTTTTGTTCATCACTTTTCTGAGTTCCACCTGTAGAACAAATATTTTGAGACCTAATTGGAGTAGGAATATTTTGTTACTAATATTATATTTATGTTCCAATTTCATGACAAAAGCTATTTGCTTCATTACAATTTCAAATTGGTAATGCAATTCCAATTTTAGTTGGTTTTCACCTAAATACACAGCAGCTTATTAAACTTGAACTTATGGTTTCAGTTTTTCTTGTTTATTTGATATATCTCTGTGGTGGTTTATAAAATTTTAGCCAAGCACCAGCAATTCTTAGAGTATCATTGATGTGTACAAACTTCTGTAAAAATTTTATTATTACGGAATAAAGTCAAAAATACCTGTTGTGTTGCCATGAGTAAACTGGTAGGTGTATGTATAATTTAAAGATTGTTCAAGCAGGGAAATATGAAGTGATTATACTATTTTCTCTACTCTTTGAATATTTTCACACCAAAAAAAAGGGGTGGGGGAAGAGTGTGAGAGAGACTGTTGTAGCACGGGAATATAGTTAAAAGATAATGTCAGTGGCAGGAACACCACCTATTCCCCGTGTCTCATTTCCATGTGGAGGGCTTCCATTAGTGATGCTTTTAGCCTCTCTCCACCCATTGGAGGAAGAGTGCCTTTCTGAAAGTATCTTTGGAGAACTAGGAACCCATGGCTCACACCCTTCTAGTCCTTTATCTGTGGACTCTGCCTGCCAGAAGAATGTGTCCTGAGCTGTTCTCTGCTTTGTGCAGGGAGTAACCTGTAGCCAGCCCAGCCAGTAACAGAATCTAAGTCTAGTTCAGAGGTGGAGTATTAGCAAGCCAACCCGGCCACAGCACTGAAGCCACCTTCCCCAGAGTTTTATTACTAATAGTTACTTTGATCTCTATTGACCTGACTCCTGCTCCAACTCTCAGTTCCAATCTTGGAACTGGAAGGAGGGTGTGTTATTTATTGGGCCCCTCAAATCCTCATGGAACCTGTATAACCAGATTCTGACAACCTTCACTGCTATGCCACCAGCTTTAATCACCTCATTAATTGCAGTCTCAAAAACTTAATTGCCTTCCCTGTTTCCACTCCTGCCCCGCTTATAGAATATAGCACCAGGACTGATTACTTTATATGAAAGCAATCACCTCATTAATTGCAGTCTCAAAAACTTAATTGCCTTCCCTGTTTCCACTCCTGCCCCACTTATAGAATATAGCACCAGGACTGATTACTTTATATGAAAGTCAGATCTGGACACTCCCCTGCTCAAAACCCCCCTTATGGCATGGAGTAAATATTAAGTCCTTCACAAACATTACTGCTCATTCCATCAGATCTCATCTCTTGCTTTCCTCCTTGCTCACTCCACCCCAGCCACACACACTTGCCTCCTGGCCACTCCTTGAACTGGCCAGGCACATTCCCACCTCGGGGCTTTTGCACTTCTCTCTGCCTACAGATTTTCCCCAGATAGCCAGATAGCCTGTTTGCTCCCTTTCTGTCACCTTCTCAATGAGGAGCCTTGCCTAATAACTCTACTGAAATTTACAATCCCGACTCCCACTGCTGAAACCCCCCCATCCACTTTCCTATTTTTCTCCGTAGCTCTTATTATGGATTATTCTGCTTCCACAAGGCTTCTCCTCCCTCTCCTAAAGCCTATGTAGCTCTCATATAGCACTTGACTGTGTTCTTGGCTGTATGCAAAATACTTGTGCTTATTCCCCCTCCGAAGGCACTTCTGTGCATGTATCCACCATACCCTATACATTATGGCCCTCTGGTGTCTGAGAATGAAGGAATATGGTTTAGACAAGTAGCCAAAGCAGAAGAGTCAAGGTTTTGGCTTTCATTGTACCCTGTTTGTTCTTAGTCTTGTACAAAATTTGGATATTACGTGCAGTCTGATCATTGCATATTAAGAATGGAACTAGAGAAAGCTCTGGTCAGAGCAAATGAAATAGGACAAACTTGTGAAATGAGGCTAAAACAAGATCTTTTGCTTAAAAAGATGGAGGCTTAAGAAAGATATGACTAGAGGTGATGAAACTGTGTGATAGTAGAGATAAGAAAGACTAGTTGACCATAATATAGTGTCAAATAATATGATAAAATTTCAGATATCATCTTTCTAAAAGACATACTTGCCTAGAACAGTGCTTAAAACATAACATTCACTAAATGTTTCCTGAATTAAAGTATTAAGTATAATCCCTACTTTGAGATGTTTAGAATTTTATTAGATGGAAAACTTAGAGAATTTAAAGAAAACTTATTTTATCTACCAACTTTATTACTTACTTATCAAATATTTACTACATTTAAAGCCAATTTAACAGTAACACAATAACTACCTATTTGGTATTGCTTAAGATTCATTCAATAAAAATCTATTTTGGGCAAATACTCACACAAACCAAGAAAAAAAAGATTTCCAGATTTTTATTTCTGGAACTGTACACCAGGTATTAAAGTACAACAAATACAAAATAATGCTCAAAAAAATCAGTGTTTATGTACAAATATTAAAATCAATGCAACAATAGCAACTTCCTCTTGAACATCTGATACTAAAACTTGTTCTGATTGTCACTAATTTATCTCATACAGGGTACTTATTTCAAACTGGGACAATTGGAATCACTGGTCATCTAAGAGGAATATTATTATCTACCATATTTGACAATAAAACTAATAGTTTCCTCCTTTTAGTGAAAAAATTAGGAACTTTTTAAAAAACATAGTAATGTCAATATTTTTATAAATTATTTCAATTTCCATTTGTAGGCAATGTGCTTTGAAACTCTGGGCAAACAATCTCCTTGGTGGTCAGGTTTATTTGTTAGTTTACATTCAAAGTTGAAATAGTCACTAAAGACTTTGGTTAAATTAAATAGAATTACTACACTCTACTACATCTGACATTCTCAAATATTTATGACCCTCAACTTTAAAAATTAAAAAGGAAACAATTGCACAATTCTTTGACCTAATTGTATAGACTTTTGTATTTTTTAAACAGTATTCTACATCCTTCAAGTAAATTCAGCAGTTGACCATGACAAGAGGAAAACCGAACACTTAAAAAGCTATATGAAAAAGATGAAGTACGACTAACAGAAGTAAAGTATTGCTATGATCACAGCACCAGTTACACTTCTCAATGAGTCCACTGTCCTCTTCAAACTCCCTGTACAAAAAAGATATATCAGCCAGCACTGCAACTGCTCACCATGAATTTTTGGTTTGTTCATACAAAAAATGCGGCAAAGGAAAAAAAGTAGTAAAAAGAATTTATCACAGTTTGTTATAAGAATTGTGCTTAACACTTGATAATAAAGGCATTGTTTCTTCATATGATTGCAGATCAGTTATTTTCATGCTTTCAAACGCAATTCTTTTAATAAACAGTAACAAATTCTCTATTAAGATGTTTAAACGGAGAGAAAACACCAGTAAATCCAGCCTTTAAAAGAAAATTCAATAAATAGCTATTTTACATGGATAAAGTCATAGTGGTACAATTTATGAATGTCACATCAAGCATGCACAAAAATGGTATTATACATGGCAGAAGTAGTCAGAAAATACTGAATTAGAGCTAAAAAGATATGAAGAATTTACACATATATACAAAAATCTTGCAAATTATTGCCTCATTTTAACAAGGAATTAAAAGTAAACGTTACCAGCTAGTTAGCACTCTCTAAGAGCCTAACGTCAGATTGGCATTTAAAAAATCTATTGAACTAGCTGGAATTTATTTTTCTCTCATACCATTTTCTGGATTTTGGTCAAAAATCTTTATTTAAATAACTAAAGTGTCCATTCAACTTGCTGATAATCAAAACTTTAGATAAGAAACATTGTTTCCATCTTATATCAAGATCCCAGCAATGCATAGATAAACTGAATATATTACTGCATCAGCTACTGAGAATGGGTATGTTCATTTAAGTGCAACTGGTATTAGCATTCAGTCATCTTTGTGTAAATTATTTATACAGACCAGCCACTGTAAACCCAGAGTGAAAATTAAAGTTACAACAATGGAAGATTATGGCCAGTATCTTACTAAATTATAAAAAATGTGTTGATTTTCAACAAAAGAAATAAGGTTCAAAGTTTAGCACAACACCACAGCAATAAGAAGCGACAACTTGGATAAAAATATCAGAAAGCAACACAGAGCCCAGGCTACCCATTATTTACTGTGTGCACACAGGAATGCTAGACTTTAGATGTATAAATTAGAGACTGATTTTAAGTTATTAATTTAACTACTTTTGTCCACTGTGCTAAACTAAATTTTATCATAAATGTGCTACTGCGTAAACACTTCAAAGCAATCTTCATTAAAATGCTGCAAAGAAAAATAAGAATACACATCATCCAAAACTAAGGATGTCATTGCAGTTCACAGTTTGTATAATAAATACCCTCCCTTTCAATCACTACTAAGATAACTACGTTCTATCTACTCATCAGCACAACCTTGAAGCGACTTACACTTACAAATATAGCAATGCAGCCAAACATTTAAGTTTTTTGCAAAGCAATGCAACTAGAAAAAATCAAAAATTTTAAGACGGTGCAAAACAAAAAAGTAATTGTTTTAACTGTACTATAAAAGGAAAGCTTATTACATGCTAATACTGTCTTACATATTGTTTGATTCACTTTATAACTTAAAGATGCATATCTATCGAGCAAAAATAGCCAAAGTTTATGACAATGGCTTCTCATTCACAACGTTTGGAATAAAAATAAAAATAAGTTTGAGATGCATCTGAACGTCTATCACTTTTTAAAACTTAAAGTGGTAATGTACCATTCTATTTCAGATAGGAACACACATTTTTCTTCCCAACTATTCAAGCTAAACAAAAAGCTTAAATATACTTCAAGGTTCTACTGCATTATTAATGTATGAAATCTAGAAGTCCCTCTAAATATTAACACTTTGAACTGCAGTGCTACAAACAACTTAAGAGGTGTCCCAAAACGTAAACCATTGAGTGGCAACATCCTAGGCTTTGCAGACTGTGCCTCTGCAAGTCAATTGCCTCAGGATAAACTAAATTATCAATGACTGGTATGATTTTTAAGATTACAGTCTTCACAATGGTGGACAAAACCCCATCTGAATACCACATCTTCAAATGCCAAATTTTTAGCCAATAGGTGAAATTACACAGAAATCTCCCGGTGCAAGTCAATTGCCTCAGGATAAACTAAATTATCAATGACTGGTATGATTTTTAAGATTACAATCTTCACAATGGTGGACAAAACCCCATCTGAATACCACATCTTCAAATGCCAAATTTTTAGCCAATAGGTGAAGTTACACAGAAATCTCCCGGCAGTAAAATGACCAATTCTGTGTAAGGTAGCCCTGGTCTAGAATTTTGAAACAGGATCCAAGCAAGTGTCTTCATAATTTGCACGCAGTTCCTCGTGCTGGCTTCCATAAAGATGGACTTGCTGTTTTGTAAACTGAAGTGCTCTAGTTGAATAATATGAGAGAAGTTTCCATTTTTAAAAAATCCTTGCATGTTTGTGCAGTTTAAAGAAACCTACCCCTGCTTTTATTAATTACGAAAATAAAACCAAAAAAATGCTACATTGAGCAGGGATCAGGATCGTTACCTGTAAACATTGTTATTCCACTGCATCCATTACGGCAAAAGGATTTCCACAAAAAGAGGCCACACCATTCAGTTCAGAACATCTGTGCTGGTTTTGAGCTTGTGGCCTCTGTCTACAGGTTTTAAAATTGGGAATGAGGGCAGTGGGGAACAGAAAAGAATAGAAAAAGAAGGGAGTGGGGAAGAGGTATTGGGGGATGAGGAAGAAACAAGCAGAGCTTAAAGCTGCACCACAGAGTTCAATCTTAGTTCCCAACTCTGCTGATCATAGTTCATTTCCACATTTATGGATTGAAAAATGAAAATACTCTTGATAAATCAAGATATAGTTCTATACATACTGACATCACTGATGTCATAGTGAAAAAGGTTCAAACTTCCAGTGAAAGACTATGCAAACCTGATAGCTCCCCTCAAGTGTACTGGTACTGCACACCCACTGTTTCTGGGCTCCTCACTTGTGTCACTCAGAGTGAAGGGCGGCGTGCTGATGCAGAGCGTGGGCACTGATGAAACCATTGGTCTCGGTGGCAGAGAGACTGCCAAAGTCAGCCACAGAGACTGCCATTTTGGCACTGGTGATGTGATGTGTGTGATTTTCAAAGTCCACACCCAAATTATTTACAGAAACCTCATTCATAAAGGATTCAGGGACAGAAATGCCCATTTTCAATCTCTTTGCTGGTCTTTCTGACTCTTCACTGCATATGTTCATAGGGTTTAGCTCCGAGTGATAAAATCCAGTCTCAAATAAATTAAAACAATCACTTTCCCCATTGCTGGGCAGGGTGAGTAACTCTTCCGTTACAACAGGCACATGATTTACTTGTCCACGGGGTGTGTTGCCCAGTGGAGGAAAGCTATCATCCAAACAATTCACTTCTGTGGGGTTGCAGGCAGTTGCTACACTGTTGGTCAAAGCTAAAAAGAAATGGAAAATGGTTTAAGTAAGTGGTCCTATGACATGAAACAAAGAGGACATGATTTTGTACCAAGCTATACTAAAGAACACAAAAAGATCTTCATTTTACCTGTCAAGTCACTGGCAGTGAAAGAACTGAGAATGTTCAGCTGTTGATCAGGAATAGGCTCGGGCCGGTTAGAAGTTAAGGCTGAAGAATTTACCGTTCCACCCAGAGCTTCTGTTTCATCTACCAAACGATCCATATAGTCTCTGAAAAACACAACCCAATAATTTTATGACTGCATATCACAGTTAAAAGCTAAAGTCACTGGGGCTGGCCCGTGGCTCACTCGGTAGAGTGTGGTGCTGATAACTCCAAGGCCACGGGTTCGGATCCTATATAGGGATGGCCGGTTTGCTCACTGGCTGAGCGTGGTGCTGACAACACCAAGTCAAGGGTTGAGATCCCCTTACTGGTCGTCTTTAAAAAAAAAAAAAACAAAAAACTAAAGTCACTGAAGTCAAGCCCACAGTACTTACGTAACTCCAGGGTGATGGTTATATCGTTTCTTTCCAAATCTTGTCTGTTGAGCAAAGTAATCATAACGTTCAGATTTCTTCCACATATAGTAGAATGCTACACATTCAGCAACTGTTCTGGTTCTCACCTTATGAAAAAGTTGTTTTAAAAAACAAATCAAAAAATCAAACCCATTTTTTTTAGCAACATTTTCCCCCCACTGTGTAACTTGAATCCACAGGTGTTATTTTCTGTCCTCCTAATTATAAAATTCTGAACACTTTTATCAGTGAAATGTCTTTACATTTAATACTGAGGCCATTTTCAAAAGCCCAGGGTTGTTTTTCTTAAATCTTACACTTTTACTGAAAATCATAAAATGCTAGCATCCTTTATTTTTCTTCAGTGAACTCTCACTGTGATTCTGACGATAGCAGGGGTTCTTAACCTTGGATTAACCAACCCCTGAGGGGTCCGTGAATAGGTTTCATTGGAATTCATTAATTCCCAAAATCATACACAGTATATGTTTCTGGGGTGAAGAAATGCAGCCTCATGAGATTGTCAAAGGGTTCCATTATCCAAAAGAGATTAAGAACTGTTGGCAAAGGGATCAGTAATCTATAGCATCTGAAATTTAAGATGATTTACTCAGGGCTTTCCGCCCACTAACGTGTTTGGCTCTTAGCTCCAACAGATTTTGGTAATAACAACAATAATAAAATGTGACCCTCATCAACTTGGCTCCACACCCAAACTAGGGCTCCTCTAACTATATACAGTCACAAATATGAGTTCAGACATATGGCAAAATTCTTTATCCTTATCCAATAAACACTTTCTCCCATGTTTAATCAGTACCCAATAAAGAAGATTCAGTATCTCTATCCCGATTCCTAAGCAAGTTGTGATACAAGATCACTACTATAGGAACAAAATTTTTAAACCAAAAAATACAGTATACCTTTCAATAAACGTCATTAACTATAAGCCTTCACAGAAAATTCAGGCTTCCTGGGGCCACAGACCTTTTCTGTCTTATTCACCAATGTATCTCTAGTGCCTAAAATAATGTCTGGTAAGTGGAAGGACATAATTGGTTATGAGATGAATGGATAGAGTAAATTTCATAAGTCACGGCAAAACTGATGATTTTGACCTAAAAGGACAAGCCAGACTTCTTCAAAAATGTTTTATCTGGGGCCAGCCCGGTGGCGCACTGGATAGTGCGCTGCTTGGGAAGCGCGGCGGCGCTCCCGGCGCGGGGGCGACGCCGAGGGTTGCGATCCCGTTGCCGGTCCCCGGTCCGGTACGGGGGCGGCATGGGGGTTGCGATCCATTGCCGGACACGGAAAAAAGACAAAAAAAAAAAGTTTTATCTGTTCACTAAATTTAATACTTCATCTCATCTTTGAGAAAACATTAAGTTTTCATATATACGGAAAGCATGAAATTTTCAACATCATACTGAAAGGCCTATCTAGTCCAATAAGACAAGAAAAAGGAATAAAAGGTAAACAGATTGGGAAGAAAGAAATAAAACTCTCTGATTAAGAAAATCCCAGAGAATCAGCAAAAAACTCCTGGAATTAATCAGCACTTATAGCAAGGTTGCAGGATAGCAGGTTAATATACAAAAGTCAATCCCTGTACTGGGCAGCTGCCAAAAAAAAAATAATAATAATACACACACACACACACAAGTCAACTGCTTTCCTCTAGTAATGAACAAGTGGAATTTGCAACTAAAAACACAGTATAATTTACATTAACATCCCCCTAAAATTAAATACTTGGGTATAAATCTAGCAAAATATGTGCAAGAAGTATATGAAGAAAACTACCAAACTCTGATTAAAGAAATCAAAAAAGAACAAAATAAATGAAGAGATATTCTCTGTCCATGTATAGGAAGACTCATTATTGCTAGGATGTCAGTTGTTCCGAACCTGATCTATAGATTTAGTGCAATCCCAATTAAAATCCCAGCAAGTTATTTTGTGAATATCAACAAACTAATTCTGTATGGAAAGGCAAAGGCCCAGAATAGCCAACATGATATTGAAGGAAAAGGATAAAGTCAAAGGATTGGTACTGCCCAACTTCAAGACTTAGTATAAAGTAATCAAGACAGTGTGGTATTGGGGGGAGAAACAGACAAGCAGACTAATGGAATAGAAGAGAGAGCCCAGAAATACATCTACACAAATAAAGTCAATGGATCTTTGACCAAAGAGCAAAGGCAATTCAATAGAGGAAGAATAGTTTTTTCCACAAATGGTGCTACAACTAGACATCCACGACAAGACAATGAGCCTAGACACAGACCTTACCCCTTTAAAAAAAGTAACTCAAGATGTATTATAGACCTAAATGTAAAACGCAAAACTATAAAGCTCCTAGAAAATAACAGGAGAAAATCTAGGTGACCTTAGGTATGGCAATGACTTTTTTATATTCAATGCCAAAAGCATGAACAACCAAATATAAAACTGGTAAGTAGGACATTATTAAAATTAAAAACTTCTACTTTGTTAAGGGAATGAAAAGACAAGTCTCAAATTGGGAGAAAAGATCTGCAAAACACGTATCTGATAAAGGACTAAAATTCAAAATATACAAAAAACTCTTCAAACTCAACAACAAGGAAACAAACCGCCCAATTAATAAATGGGAAAAAGATCTGAACAGACACTCAAAAGATAAACAAATGGTAAATAAGCATAAGAAAAGAGATCATTAGGGAATCGCAAATTAAAACAACAATAAGGTGTCACTAAATACCTATTAGAATGGTGAAAATCCAAAACACCGACAATACCAAATGCTGGCAAAGATGTGGAGCAACAGAACTCTCATTCGCTACTGGTTGGAATACAGAATAGTACAGCCACTTGAGAAGGCAGTTTAGTAGACTTTAGTTTTTAAAGGAGTTTTAGGTTCACAGCAAAACTAAGCAGAAAGTACAGAGAATTCCCATATACCTCCTGCTCCCACACAGGCATAGCTTCCCCCGCTATCAACATCCCACACCAGAGTGGTACATTTGTTACAATCAATGAACCTACACTGACACATTATCACCCAAAGTCCATAGTTTGCATTAAGGTTCACTCTATATGTCATACATTCAATGGGTTTTGACAAGTGTATAATGACATGTATCTACCATAATAGTAGCATATAGAATAATTTCACTGCCTTTAAAAATCCTCTATGCTCTGCCTGTTCATCCCATCCTCCTGCCTAAACCCTGGCTATCAGTGATCTTTTTACTCTGTAGTTTTGCCTTTTCCAGAATGTCATACAATTGGAATTCTACAGTATATAGCCTTTTCAAATTGGCTTCTTTCATTTAGTTATATGCATTTAAGATCCCTCATATCTTCTTGTGGCTTGATAACTCATCTTTTTGTCTGGATGTGCCACAGTTTGTTTATCCAGTCACCATGAAGGACATATTGGTTACTTCTAAGTTTTGGCAATTATAAAGCAAGCTGGTATAAAAATAAACCTTTGTGTACAGGTTTTTCTGTAGACATAAGTTTTCAACTCATTTCGGTAAAAATTACCAAGGAGCAGGATTGCTAAATCATATGGTAAGAGTATGTTTGGTTTTATAAGAAACTGCCAAACTGTCTTCCAAAGTGGCTGTACCATGTTGTATCCTCATCAGCAATGAATGAGAGTTCCTGTTGCTCCATATCCTTGTCAGCATTTGGTGTTGTTAGAACATATTTTTTAGTTGCTTTTAGTAACAATGTTTCTTCTTTCAGACACTGCAGTTCTCACTGCTAACATGAAACTGAAACACTTTTTTGAACCACAAACCTCTGAACAGCTTGGAAAGAAATGAAAGTCAAGGAAAAATGTAGAAGAATAAGAAAAATATAGTGAATTTAGTTTCTGTGGGTAGGATGTTATGTGAGTATACTATCAGCCATTCCATGAGCAGGCTGTGGAATGTACTAGAAAATTCCAGTCATATTTAGAGAGCTATTAGAAATGTTAATGACAAGGGAACATTAACAAATTGGTGTTTTTCCAGTTCAAGTAACTGATAATTTAGTTGCTTATACTCATTGTAACTAGTAAGCAATTTCTCTGCACTTATTTGCCTAACTTACCTTATTCTTCTGTATAAGGTGAAAATCTTTTCCAAAAAGCATGAGTGCATGTTCAAAGCTTCGGCATTCTTCTTCTGTCCATGCAGTCATTCCTTCTAAAAAAATTTAAAACAAAATTCACTGGCTTCAAAATTCTTTTATGTGAATCGCTGATTTATTTTCAGTATGTTTTCCCTGTAAAAGGCCATCACACACACACACACACACACACACACAAACTCACTCTCTCTCACACACTCTCACACACACATACACACACACGAGTTCTGTATGTAGATTTGTTAAGATTACGAAAACTACGCATACAAACTCACTCTCTCTCACACACTCTCACACACACATACACACACACGAGTTCTGTATGTAGGAGATTTGTTAAGATTACGAAAACTACGCATTCTATAAATCTTTGCAAATAGCCTAGAACACAAATATAAATACTGCTTTTTTTCTTGCATTGTGGGATAAGAATTTAGTATTTCTTTATAATTTATGCTCATTTTTGTGATTTTTTTTTTTTTTTAAATAATGAGTATATACCATTTTTAAATTAGAAAAAAAAGGCTATTCCCTTTATGGAGGAAAAATCCTTATTTTAGTTTTATGTGAAAACTGTAAGCTCTTTAATTATAAATAAAGTATATTCAACACCTATTTATTTAAAGTCAGTGTATGGAAATAAAAAGGAAATAATAAACAGTCCATGCTATCAAAATACTAAATCCCATTCAACTCCCAGCAAATGTTAATCTTGGTGATTTAAAAACCTACTTGCGGTAGAGACCTGGAAGGTCTTTATAGGGTCATAGCCTAGACTTCAGAGGTAGTTTATTATCCCCCTTTCTCTCTGAAGTGTCTCACTCAATGACACTGGGGAAAAGATCCCCAAAGCCATTCATCGTAGTCCACGATAAAGGTGAAAAATAGTTTGAGTTTTGAGAACTTAAGGTATTTTCAAAGTAGCAGCTTTTACAAGGGAAACATTTCAACAGACTCTCAACCTGAGTTTAATGTACTATTTTCAGCTTTCATATTTTTCCAAGCCATTTATATAATATTACTAAGTATTATTTTCGCTCTACACATACTTAATGAAAGCTATGGTGCATGCAATCATTTACATAATGACAAAAAATACTGAAATAAAAGTTAACACACAAAATGAAATCTAAGCATTGTAAAAATGTTATTACATGATTACTAAAAATATACTTCTAGCAATAAATTCAATGGAATACATTACACATTTCTTTTTTTAATCTTAATCTCCTTTTCATTTCCTGTCTGTTTAAAAAAAAAAAGAAAAAGAAACTTTTTTTTTCAATAAAATCATAAAATCATTCTTTTTAATTACTTTGGATATATTGTCATCTCTGGGGTCTGCTCTGTTCTGTAACTATTTCTTCAAGAAAGTGGAGGTGACAGGGGGGTAACTAATTTGTATTTGAACAATCTCTGGTACGTCTAAAAATAGAGGGCAAGAAAAGGAAAAAATTATTTGCTATGAAAATGAACACAGATCTTACAAAAGTGTTACAGGATTGCTCTGTCCTTTAAGATACTTTGCTAATTCTGATCCCCAAATGACCATCCCCTGTCATTTCCCTCTCTTGAACCCAAGTGTTTTTTACCTTGAGCTGCCTTTCCATTGCAGCAATACCTTTCTATTGCTTCCTTTATATTGTGGTTACATTTGAGAAGTTCATACAATGCCTAGGAAAGAGAAGGAGGGAAAAAAAACATTCAATAAAAATTACCAAAAGTTAATACCTGACAGCACAGCACATAAAAAACATGTTCTCTCAGAACAGGGCTGGGGCGGGGGGGGGGGGGGGAAAAAA
>NW_007726594.1:577088-598482 GCF_000696425.1 Galeopterus variegatus | reverse complement strand
GTGTAATTTAATAATGACTTTAAAACTAGAAAACCACCCCATAAATTTATACAATTATGATTTGTCAATCAATAATAATATTAATAACTTTGTTGAACGCTAGAAAACATAAAAGAAGCAACTGAAAAATCAAAGTTTCAAATAGCTTAAGATAAAATTTAAAAAATAATTGGTATTTCTCTATATCAACATTATACAATTATAAATATAACAGAGGTCCTATTTACAATAGCATTAAATATACACACACAAACACACACAAAGGATATTGGGAAATTATATTAGTAAGATGAATGTGATGTTCCAAAAAACAAAAACATATGAATGATTAAAAAAGTCAAGTAAATGGAGAGTCAGATGATGTTCTTGGAGTGGGAAGTTTAATGTTTTAAAGGTATGAATTCTTCCAAAGTTAATTTATAAACAACAAAAAATATCAATGCAAAAATCTAATAGGATTTCTTTTTGACAGCTGACTAAACTATGTTGAAGTTCAGCTAGTATGACATCTCTATGTTACTTGGGAATTCAAGTTTGAGTCTACCTATTTCTGGGTACACAAGTCAGGATCACTTAGGTTGGGGATACAAAGTGAAAAAGGCATACAAGAAGGGCAAAATGATGTAAAAGGGGCAAAACTAGGAGCATTCAAACAACCCTTAATAAGCAATAGTCCCAGCCCCCATCCCACATGTGATCAGAAGAGCTACATCTACATGTACGTAAGTACTTAGCAAATGCTCTTAAATCAAATCTGTACCCTCTTAATAGATATTACCTCTTAATCACTTCCTCAATAAAGTTCAAGAGTAATTCAAAGAATACCTTTACCGTGAAAGTCCAACCATAGAGAATGTCTGAAATAAGTGATGTTACAAGTATAGAATGGAATACATCGTCATCAAGAATGAGGTATTAAAAAATTCCCAACAGCAATTGAAGACTAAGTGATTAAAAGGATATAAAATGGCATTTAAAGTAGTATGTGTATAGGAAAAAACCCAAAAGAAAAGACATGAAACTATATAGGGTAGTTACCTCTATGTCTCAAGATTATATATATTTTTTAAACCAGTATTTTGCAAATTTAAAAAAATCTATCAGGAAGGGAGATATACAATTTACACATAAGAAATATTTGAATTAAATGTAAGAAATCAGGAAGATACTTGAAGGTGGCTACTGTTTTGACAGAAGTTGAAGTATACCTGTTCATTGTCCCTTGTGTGAGTTCCTGCAGAAATTTTATCCATTATTTTTTCATTCATAAGAAATATTTGAATTAAATGTAAGAAATCAGGAAGATACTTGAAGGTGGCTACTGTTTCGACAGAAGTTGAAGTATACCTGTTCATTGTCCCTTGTGTGAGTTCCTGCAGAAATTTTATCCATTATTTTTTCATATCCAGTTCTTAATGAGGTCTCAACAAGATATTCCTTAACTTTGCTCTCCAAAACTACATCAGGACGCCAAAGTAACTGGTCTTCATTTTCATACACTGATAAAGAAAATCCCATTAACACATTAAAAATAGTGAACACATTCAAAGAGATACACCAACTTTTCTTTCTCTTCCTTGGTAGGCTATACACTAGGACAAGTAACTAACCTTAAGGACACCAATAATTTGACTGTCTGGCAAGTAGAGTCTTTCACTAGTTCAAAAACTTTAACTTTTATTAACGGCCAAGGGTTTTCAGGGCCCAGAGAAAGCAGTTTCTTTAGTGGCTGAATTTACTGACCAATCAGAAGGCTTTCAATGTCTACTGAGGTCTAACATAAAACCCCATATCGGTATCTTATACTCTTCTAACAAAGGGGTAGAAATAACCTGCAAAAAAAATTCTCTAATAACCTCATTGGAATTTTCTTTTGAATTCCCTAAATGGCTCTATGAAGTCTCTAGATGTTAAAAATTGTGAACAAACAAACAAAAACAAATAAAACCCAAAATATCTGGTAATAATGACATACCTAAGAGAGGCATGTTTTCCTTTACAGATTTCCTCCCAAAAAGAATTTTTACTTAAAGGAGAAAGTAGATTATTTGAACCTCCCTAGGGAGATTATTGGAATGAAGGGAAAACAGTAAGAGAAGTAAACTTTCCACTACCTCTTAGAGAGACTGATATATTAATGAACGAAATGACTCTAAAATAAGGTTTATATTTTATTAATGCACTCTACCACCTTACTCAAAGCTTCTACTTTACACAGTGAGTAATACAGATGGTCCAAGTATTTATCCTAGTGCTTCAAGTATGATCCATTCTTCAAGGGTCTAGTAAATACTAAATATAGCTAATAAGAATAATTTATTGAGAGCTCACTATGTACCACAGACTTTTATGTTCAGAGATATATGAGGGAGGCATTATCATTCCCAGCTAGCCGGAAACTTAAAAATAAAGTGTGCCTATGATGCAATAAAACCAACTTTTGAGGAAGTTTCTGGATCCAGTTGCTTTATTCTTTGGTCACTACTGAAATAGGTAAAATAGTTTGGGTTTATTCTCTCAAAAGATACAAAGGGTATACCTTCCCTTCTGAATCTGCAGAACTGAGAGAATATTGCCTGCATATGTCTGACCTAAGAACCTATAGCTGCTGTGCATGTACTTAGCTCCAAGGGTGTGTGTGGCATTTGGGCAGATGGGTGAAGAGGCTGGCACATCTGAAGACCATCAGCTATTATTTGCTTCCCCTGGGACAACTGTCTTCCATCGCTTCAAAAGCAGTTTAGGAAAATGGTGTTGCTAGTGGCTGCCAAGGCTAACGACCCCAGGGTAGCCAGTCCTCCCCTCCTTTAAATGGGAGATGACCTGGCATGGAGGAAAGGAAGAAAGAAGTTGTTGAGAAATGTTGTGTCAGCTGTGCTCCTTCTGTCCTTGTGACTCCACAGGGATGAATCAACTCATTAGGGAAAAGGCCAAAGGCCAATGGAAATATCCCAAATCTACCTAGTTCCTGAGTTCAGCTAGGAAGGTGTACATGTATTTTTATCTCCTACTACCTTATCCCCTCTAGAGTTCAGAACCAATTACAGTTGGAATCTATCAAAAAATGTGAGGAAAAACTGATTACACATAAATAGTGTATTTTTATCTCCTACTACCTTATCCCCTCTAGAGTTCAGAACCAATTACAGTTGGAATCTACCAAAAAATGTGAGGAAAAACTGATTACACATAAATAGTGGCATACGGTAAAAGCAATAGAATCGTTACATTCCACCTCTTGCTCTTTCAGGACTGGAGCAGGAGAATTTCTTCTAGTTTCTTTTTTCCTCAAGAGTTTTCCTTCCAGAGGATTATATCCTTAACATTCTCATTATCTCAGGTGATGAAATTCTATTAAAGCAGGTATTGGCCAAGATGCTGCACCTTAGGAGGCTCTCCACTATTTTAACAGACACTGAGCACAATGGCTAAGAAGCTCTTGTGTGTAAGGGGAAGGTCAGGCCTAAATATCCTGACTCTGGAAGTTTCCCTGACCCCAAATCTATCTTTGTGTTGCCAAGATTGGTATATAATCAGATATTTAAATAAACATATTAAGTAGTAACTTGACCTACCAAACATTATCAAAATCAAATGCTTTCCTTACCTTTCTCATTACCATCATACTCTCCAAGATAAGGGGGAATCTCTGCCTGATATTGTAAACCAATCATTATTTCCTACAGGGAAATGTAGAAGTGAAAACAACTTATTAAAAATAAATACTGAAAAAAAAGTCCCAACTCAATCAGTTTCTACAACTCAAAAGAAACTTTATCTTGCAACAACAAAATTATCATAAATCACTTCAGAAATTTTTTAAAAGCCACTTTAGTACAAGTAGTCTACTAGGTTTTGATGGTGACACAACTGACCTTCCTCAAATCTTCAGGTGAGTTACCACTGTCTGTTTCAACATCTTCAACCTCTGATTCCTTATCACCATCACATGTAGTATTTGCTTAAAAGAAGAAAATTAGAAAGGTTTTTACTGCCTATTTTGGCAGCATCTGGGAAAATGCCTGTTATATATTTTATAAAAACGTGTTGAATAAATGAGATTAGCATAAATATACTAAACCTCCTACACTATTCTTACAACTGCCATTAGTCAAAATGAGACACTGAAGACTCTAATAAAATGTACACATTTTAATTATCACAGTGTACTGTTAAATAGTTTAGGAAGTAAAAAGAAACCACTATGGTCATCTTTAGCACTGGAGTTCTGATTACACTAATCCAGAAGGAGATACAAAGACCAGCACATTAAGTCCATTAAAATTGTTTCTGCACACACACGTGAATTGTATTTGAACTTAATTCTTCCACCATAAAAATACCTCAAAAATATAAGTGAGATTGCACATAAGAAATTATTTCAGTCCAAAACCTTTTTAATATTACTGATAAACATTAAGGGACAACACCAAGAACTAAAGAAAAAACAAAAAGAATTAAATGAATCACTTAAAATAAAAATGCTTTTTGAAACTAACAATGTTTCAAAATTAGGAGACCAACGGCCTTTTAACAGAAACCCAAAAATGTCTATAAAATTTCATGGCTGATCTAAGACTGTTACCATAGCAACAGATGAGTCTTGGGAAAGAAAACAGCTTCACAAAACTAAATGAATGTTTCAATGTTTAAACAGCATATTAGTTCAACTCTATCCCAATAAAAAGGTTATAATCTTGATCAGATATAATTTTATCTCAACTATGTAAAACACTTAAAATATTCTGACATAAACTTCTGAACACAATAAAATGTACTCAAGCTATACTCACTGTACTCAAGTATTAATGGTACTATTAATCAGTATAATTGGGTTTCTTACATCGTAAAGGCCTTGGGAAGAAATCAGAAGTTTCATGGGAAGTCACAGATGGTGTCAGATCATCCGCAGAAGACTGAGTTTCCTCATCATCACCCGACAACAGGTCTTTTGCTATTTCCTCCTGGAAGAACAGGAAGGCAGTGCTAGAGTTAGAAATGAAATGATTATCTTTCATCAATTAAGAAAATGTCCTTTTGTAACACATGACACAATTAAGAACTAGTTGAAACACCCCTGGTTTTGAGAGAAGTAAATGTGAAGTTCTCCTATAATTTACTTCATATACATAAATATTTCATAACATTTAATATTTAATTATATATAATATTTAATAATATACTACTAAACAACAATAAGTGCATTTTTTATATACTTATAACAACAATCACCTAATTTGTGGGTGTGCAGAGAGTTTATCTGAAGCTGCAGGCTAATTTTTAGTGAATTTACAACAAAAATAATCTGACTTCTAAGTGGTTAACAATTATACTCACTATTTACAAATAAAATAAACAAACAAAAAAAAAATTGCCTCCAAAGTCCACTCTTCCAACAATTTTTTTTTTTTTTTTCCTTTCTGTCTTTTTTCGTGTCCGGCAACGGATCGCAACCCTCGGTGTCGCGCCCGCACCTCGCTCAGCCAGTGAGCGGGAACTGGTCTGTATGTGGGATCTGAACCCTCGGCGGGAGCGCCACCGCGCTCCCAAGCGGCGCACTGCAGCAGTGCGCCACCGGGCCGGCCCCTTCCAACAATTTTTAAAGTGCAAAGTCTGACTAATGAACAGTTCTGACTAGTGACATAATTTTAAAAGAAGCAAGTTTGAGTTAATTTTTATATAAGTATATAGTCATCCTTGTGCTTGGTAAACTCAATAAATATTTGCTGAATGACTAAGCTCATTAGGGTCTGTGGTACATGAATATCACATTTGAATGAAAAGTGGGAAGAACATAACTCACAGGAAGAGGTTCCAAGATGTGGATTCCTCTCCCTGTCTGAGATCTGAAAGGCCAGAAAAGCTTCCCAGGGATCTGTTAGCAAAGACCGTGGTTGTGTGAAATTTTCCTCAGCAGCTACTAAGCTTCCCCACTACCAGCCTATGTTAGAAATGTATCACCGTGGCCTTGGCTGCTATGGCTGCTGTCACTCCCAGAGCCAAGAAAAGAGACCTTCTCTCCAACCACTCCAGGCCTAAGCCAGCTTGGTTTGAAGGCTTCTGGGGGATTTATTAATCAATGCATTTATTAATCAATGCATTCATGTGTTTACATGATCAAAAGAGGTTAAGGCAAAAATCTAAGTTTAGATACAATGTGTCTATACAGAAAAGATGAAAAAATTATGAGAAGATACTCAGGCGGCAAAAATCTAAGTTTAGATACAATGTGTCTATACAGAAAAGATGAAAAAATTATGAGAAGATACTCAGGCATGCAAAGTATTATGAAGCTACTACTATTCTTAAAATAGTGTGATCAAAGCCAAAGTTTAAATCAGTCACCAAAATAATAAGAGCAATGAGTCAACAAGAAGTTTACATTTCAGAATTGTAAAATGCTTACAATGAAGGGAAACACTAACAAAAACAGTCAATGGTAATGGATCCTGAATTTTTCTTCTAAATGCTGGTACTTACTTTGTCTAGTGTCATATCTGGTAGTTCATCTGCAAGTTCACTTGGAGAGCTATTTGCACTGGAACTGGCAACTGCTGGAATTGTAGGTTCATAGCCATAGAACGCCAGTAAATCTTCTAGAGGCATGTTTCCTTCCTATTCAAACCAGGGCACAAATATGAACTCGGTAGATGTCATAATACTGAACTGCAAGAAAACTGTGATGCTCTTAAGCTCATAAAACACATTATCAAAACAGCAGTACCAGTCAAAGCCAAGTTTTAGTTTTTCCTTTTGTATCAAAAGACAGGACTATATACCTAGAGCTATAATTAATGCACTGTATTAACAAAAGCATAACACCACCTTAGGTTTTATTTTCCAGCATTATTTTACTTTTTAAAAAAATCCACAAATATTTGCTTTAGTGCAGACCTTATTTTAGCTTTCATATTAGTATAGAGATTTGTCTTGAAAACATTTCCAATTAATCAATCGATAATGTCATGTAATTTACAGCTTGTTTCCCTGCCATTAAGTTGGCCATTTGGTTTATTCTTCATGTTAAGTAGAAGATACCTGATAGGAAATTAACATTTACTGAACATTTACTACAACTAGCAATATTTATATATTAACACTCAAAGCACAATTATCCTTTTATATTCTTATTACTATACCTGAAATTTTATACCAGTTTTTTTTAATAGCCATCTGATGAAGACTGTATTATTGTTACCATCTTACAGGTAAGGAAACTGAGGCTTAGTTCTTGGTTGGAATCCCAGTCCCCCAAGTTCTTATTCACTGCACTGCTTTGATTAAATTTCGTGCTCTGGCTCCAGTGTTGCAGTGTTATGAATTCCTATGCCAAGCCACATAGTGACACCCAGTCACTGTTCCCCCCAACCCCAACTAACCTATCTGTAAGTAAGTGCTACAATTCCTTTTAAAATATATTTTAACTACTAAAGTATATAGAACTATTTATAATCATTCATATAACTTCAAAACAATATACTATTCATGAACTAGTTGATTTGTTAAATATTTTTAAGATGTTTGTGTCCATCGATTAAGAGATTTATTTATTTATTTTTTTTTAAAGATGACCGGTAAGGGGATCTCAACCCTTGGCTTGGTGTTGTCAACACCACGCTCAGCTAGTGAGCAAACCGGCCATCCCTATATGGGATCCGAACCCGTGGCCTTGGTGTTATCAGCACCACACTCTCCCGAGTGAGCCACGGGCCAGCCCAAGAGATTTATTTTTAAAGCTTGTTTATTGGTTTAGTTTTCCTCTTAAGACAAAATACGTAACTAATGAAACAAACAGCACGAAAATGCTAAAGCAGAGTGTGCAAAATGTATCCACCACTGACCACAATGTGAACTGAGAAGAGCCAGTGTTGGTCCTAGAGAACCAGCTGGCCATCCACAAGGACCCACAAGGCACACAGGCTCTGAGGTTTCCCCAAAATCTCACCTTCACCTTTGCAAGTATGGAACTTACACATTTCACTGTGCCTAACTGAAACAGATCGTGCTAAATAAACTTAGAATAAGGTATATGATGATTTATAAAAAATTTATAATTTATAAAAAATTATAAATTTGCAGTAGGAGACATACACCTTTTTAATGACCATAATAATCATGTCACTCATGAAATCCTTTCAACTTGGGACTAAAATCAATAAAAAATTGCTTTGGGAGCATGGAGTCAGGACAAATTAAGTTGGATGGTCAGGACAGACAGACAGAAGTTCACCCACACCATGGTGAACCTCCATTAATCATTCTTCTCCCAAACAAAAGAATCCCTCGAAGGTGACCAGAATCAGGTTTAGAGTCTTTCCAAAGCCCTATTCTTGCTCCTTGCACAGATCATGTAGCCCATTTCCTTTGGCTCATATTGGTTATAACATAAAAGGTGACTGGGTTACAGCCTTTGCCCAACACCTGCCAGTAATATTTCTCCAAAACCTCACAGTTTCAGACCCCCTCCTTCAGCTGGGGAGATGGCAATTTTCACTTACTATGCACTATAGTCCACCCTCCCATCATTTCCTGGGTTCTAGGTACTTTGCTGAGGTCTACTGGCTACGGATATACAAATGAAATTTACAGAAAAATCACTCCTCTCAAGGAATTCAGTCTTAGTAAGATAAACTAAGTTAACAATTATAATGTGATGGGGGCAGTACTCAATTCTGGAATTAGTGCTATGAACTTGTGAGTACAAAGTAGGGAAGAACTATGCCCTCGGAATAACGGTATGGGGTAGGGAGGTACACAGAGGGCAAAGATTGAGCTAAGTCTTGAAAGACAAAGAGGCTTTTGACAGATGAGGGCTGTGACCCAGGGGTGCATGGACCATCACCACTAACACTGACTGAGCACTGACGGTGCACCAGGAGGCCACTGTGCCAGGTGCTGGTGTGAAACACAGGCCTTTCCCTTCTACAGCTTACAGTTGGGAGGAGCAGAAGGGGAGAGGGTACTGGCAATAACTGTCAATTATGAGGAGTGCAAAGGAAACAATTAGGGCCCTGAGATACAGAGTAACATTGGGAGTCTACTTCCACAGGGTAGCAAGGAAAGAAAGTCAATGATCTTCAGCTGAGACCCAAAGTCTGAGAAGTGGCCAGTCCCATGAACATCCCAGTCAAAAGAAATGACACACTTGAAGACTTTAGGTGGTTTCCCACTAAGCCAAGTGGCCAAAGCTCAGTGAGCAGAATGAAGAGTGGCTCAAGAAGATAATGGAAAAAGAGGCAGGGATAGATCTCAAAGGGCCTCACAGCCAGGGAAAGGAATGCAGACTTTATTCTCAGGGCAATGAGAAACCACTGGAGAATTATAAAAAGGAGAACTATAAAAGTGGGTGTTGCGGGTGGAAAGATACAAGAGAAGCAGGGAGACCACTTAAGGAGCCTCATGCTGGGTCAGGGTAGTGATACAGACATGGAGAAGTGAATAGAAGAGATATATTGTGCAGTGGAATCAAACGGGTTACTGGATGTAGAAGTGAAAAGGAGAGGGAAGGACAACTCCCCAGATTTCTATTTGAACAACTGCTTAGATGGTAATAACTTTTACTGTGATAGAAAAGACTAAAGGTAGGAAAGGCTTTTGAAGGAAAAAAAATTAAGAGTTCTGTAGAGGACACCAGTTACATTTGAAAGGACTGTGAAACATCCAAGTAGAAAAGTCAAGTTGGCCAGGAGCGTGCAGCTCAGAGAATCAGGCTGGGCTAAAGATATAAATCTGGCATTCATTAGCATCTAGATGATATTTAAAGCCACAGGAGTTGATGAGCTCACCCACAGAGAAGGTAGGGAGAAAAGAGAGAGATCTATGCTTTATTAGAAAAACTTTCACACATATTACCCTACAGGCAATGGGGTATATATCTAAAAAATCTTAAACATGATTTGCATTTCGGAAACAACGTTCTAGAGGAAGTAGAAAAATGAGAGCCTGAACTGAGGAAGAGAATTATTTGAGCAAAATTTAGGGAAAAGAGTGTTTCTTACTTACCTGACAGAGGGAATGAAAGTAACATAGGAGTCTAAATGGACTGCTGGATTTCTGGCCTGAGAAGTTAGACAGCTATAGCACCGTCACGAGACAGAAACACAAAACAAGCTCTGTGGTGGGATGGTAATTAATAATGAGCTGAAGGTGAAAGCTGAAGCAGTGGGTTTGGTGAGATCACCCAGAAAAGGCATATGAGAAGACAAAAGCTAAAACCCTGGAGAACACCATCATTTAAAATGTGGGCAAAGAAGGGAAAGCCCATAAATAAGACCAAGGGGGACACTGTAGAGAAGCAGAACTAGGAGAAGGAAGGATTATATAAGTTAAGGAAGTGTAGAGAAACCAGGGATAGTCACTTGTCACTTGGGTCAACTACTAAAGAGAAATCAAACAAGATAAAGACAGACAAGAATTCTTTGTATTTGGCAATCAGAAATTATTGGTGACCATACAGTGGGGTGGAAAATGCCAAACTAAGGACTGTGAGGGGAGAAAAGGCATATACATCCGTGAAAGCTGTCTACAAAAGAATGACTGAGGGCAACACAGGGTCAAAAGAGAATTTCTTCCAAATATGAGAAATGTGTGAGTAGGATGCTATGTTAAATTTTTTTTTAAAAAAGAATTAACTAGGGCAGGGGGGAGGGAATCTAGGGGTTAGCCTGGGATATGGGAGCTACTTTTGGGACAGGAGGGAAAGAAGGAAGTATGACCGCTACTTCTGGGACAGGAGGGAATGAATATAAAGGCAAAGTTTGTATCTGTGGAAGAAATAGGAGGCTCCAGCTAGACACTCATGAAAACCCCTACTTTCTCCATAAAGACATGAGCATGTTCATTTGTTGAGGGAGAAGGTGGCCATCTTAGTGGATACCTCATTAATAAGTTCAAGACATGACACTGGTGGCTGGTGGGTTGGTGCTGAAACACAAAGTATCTGTACTAAATTTTTCAAGCAAACCTGGAAAAGGTGAATCCAGTCTCTGAAGCACTTCACAAACGAGCTTTCTATTAGAGACTATTAATAAAGCACTCATTCCTTTGAAGCTTAGGAACAATTTTTTCAAGATTGAATTAGTAAATCTCAAAGTCTCTAAGGATCTGTGGTGGGTAGATTAGAAGTTTGATCCACCACCTTATTCCAGGTATAAGGATTTTTCTCTTCTGTCTTTCTCTTGGGTATTTTGTTGAACCTATTTAAATTTTAAGGCACAAAGTTGAGTCTAGTACCCTTTATAAATAAACTGTTTTGTAAGCTGAATGCTTTTTATATAAGGAAGAGTACAAGATTTAGGAGCAGAGAATCCACTAATTGCTAACCCTTACCTTGGGCAAATCACCTACCCCCTCTCACTTCCACTTCCTCATCTGTAACAGTAAAATACCGTCATTTCCTTGATCCTATGATGCACACCTCCACACATTAGAAATCAGGATCCATCCCATAACCAATGAAGAAATTTCACATAGTAATGTTCATCCCCACCCACAGCTATGCTATTTCTAAATCAGTGGTATATCTTATAGTCAACAAGGCCTGTGAGCCAAGGAAATAAAGCCAATACTCATCTGACACACCTGATAGCACTGCTGGATGGGTGAAATGAGATTGTCTAAGTGAGGTGCAGATAAATTTTAGTAACTAAAATAACACCGGTCTGATACTTTAAAGTATGGGTTGCAAAACAACATACATATAATTTTTTTAAATGCTTAAAAAAAAAAAGGAAGGACCTGTACTAAAGTCTAAGTGGTAGAAAAGGTGATTTTTTACTTTCTCATGTATTTACGCTTTTCTAAATTTTTGGAATCTTCTCACAATGAACATCAGGTGGGAAATCTGTATATTAAAAAATGGAATGATAGTAACTTATTAAAAAGTTCTACCTCTAAATCTGGGACTGTTAAAAGTTCTCAGAAAGTAATATGAATAAATTAAAATATATAAAGACATGATATAAACCTTATTTTAGAATGTTTAATAACTAAAATCTAGTCACTTAATCTACACTGTATACTCACCAAAGAGCTACTATAAAAAAACTGACTTTGTACTCATTTTCCGTAACATATGATGTACTAAAAATCTGTAAGCATGAAAACACACACTATATTTACAGTCAGCAAACATCCAAGTTTATTTACTATGAGCATAAAAGTTTACTTATAATTTTTGAAAATGAACATTAACATCAAGTCCCTAGGACTATTAACATGTACTAATACCTAAGTCGCTATTCCAATAATAAAAGATTAATAGAACACATTACTTTAAATTACATGAAAATATTCAAAACATAACTTAAAATTTCTTCTAGAGATTTAATGACCCTTAATTTTTATATTTATAACTCTATGTACTGTGTCTTTTATTCATTTTCATGCTTCATTAACATCGATAAAGAATAGCGACTACATCTACACAGTTACGCTTTACTACAGATAAGAGCCACAGATCAGAGGAAGGGGTCAGTCACTCTTAGAAGTAGCTCCTCTTGTCCATCGCTCAATGAGAGAAGGCTTAGCCTTCTGGTTGGAGACAAAACTCTTGGGTCTTCTGTAGAATTTGTTTAAAGATCACCCATATTTTTCTGTCCCAATTCCAAGAGTGTGATAAAATGCTAAGAAGCAAAACTGTCCAAGTACAGAGAAGAAATATTTAAGGGTCTATCATTTTTCTGGATCTACAAACTCAGTGATAGATATTACAAAGCAAAGATTTAATTACCAGAGTTTACTAAACAAAATGAAAATCATAGGAATAGGGACTAGGTATTTCTGTGAATAGCTAATTTAGTAACTCTTTGCTCTTGACCATTTTTTTTTTAATCTTTTTTCCTTTTAACTCACTAAACTCAGCTATCATAACAATCTCTGGGAGGAAAAAACCTACAAATCTGAAAAATAAAATATTACCAGCCCATAAAAATCTCTTCCAGATTACCCACACTCAAGTGGTAACGAAGTTAACACAGCAAACAAAATCTAGTTCTTACTATTTTACTAACAAATGACTATTTATATGGATAAAATGCAATCTGACACATTTTTATCAAACGTTTTCTCATATAATTTTGTAACTAGACTGCTGTTGTGTAACAAAACACTTTATCAAGGAAGGTGCTATGAGAACACCTGGTACTTTCGTCCCACGCCCACAGAACACACCCACAACAGAGTTCTGACTTAAAACTACAGAAGAGAAGTATGGTCTACTCTAAGACGCCTTCCCTGAACTTCCACACCAGGCTAAGCATCTTTTACTAAATATATATACCCTTTCTCCCATAGCTCTTACTGTCTACCTCTTCCATATTTCTTAGTACTGTCGTCCCTCAATATCTGTGGGGGACTGGGTTCCATGACTTCCAGCGGATATCAAAAACCACAGATGCTCAAGTCCCTGATATAAAACGGTATAATATTTGCATGTGAGTGTAACCTATGCACATCTTCCTGTATACTCTACATCATCTGTATATTACTTACAATACCTAACACAATGTATGGCCCTAGACCTAACACAATGTAAATGCTATGTAAATAGTTGTTATACTGTATGTGTTAGGGAATAGTGACAAAAAAAAAAAAAGTCGTATATGTTCAGAGCAGATGCAATTTTTTTTCCCGAATATTTTTGATCTATGGTTGGTTGAATCCATGGATGCAGAACCTATGGATATGGAGGGCCAACTGTATATCATACTAAAAATCTTTGCTGCCATTTGTCACCTTGCATTAACTAGACTATAAACTCCTAGAGTTCAGAGATATTGTCAAATTGCTCATTTTTGCAATCCCAGGACCTAACACAATCCTTGGCTTTGTGATAATGTTAGTTGGATTGTAATTCTCAATTATTCTAGGCTACTCACTCATAAGAGGTAGGAAGGAACTGCTTGAATAAAGCCAAGGCAGAGCTCAAGACTCTTGGGCATCTTTTCTCAGCAACAGGCAACATTTTATCATCACCCCTGAAATGAGCAACAGGCAAAAGACTTTCCTTCTTCTGTCACTTGAGTATTTAATAACAATTTTAGTTTTATATTCCCAGATCTGTTTAGCTTTCATAGGAGATGTTTATTTTAAGTGAATAAGTCTAACTGCAACTGTGTTGAATTAATTGGTCAAATGAATGAACATGTTTAGAAAATTTCAGGTCTATTGGAGCAAGCCTGGGGTCTAGGCCCTGAAGAATCTGCCTTCTGTTTCCCTGTGTATTAATATGAAGGAAAAAATACAGTAATACCCACCCCTGTCTCTCAAAGATAGTAAGCAGAGAAGATTATATAAAAATGTGCTTTGCCTTCTGCAACAAAAAGAGGAATGAGAATTCAGAGGATTAGTATTATTCAATATTATTCCTGAAAGCTTTTGTTATTATAGGCTGATTTGAAATCTTCAAATAAGGTTAATGTACAGAGCATAATCCTATAGTTTTTCAAGGTGACCCCTATGGAGGCGTCTCTCTATAGTCCTGGTATACATGCATGTTTAAAACACAGTTCATTTAACTTTATATTGACTTTGGGTTTAAAAAGTTATAAATTGGGCCGGCCCCATGGCTCACTCAGGAGAGTGCGGCGCTGGTAGCACCAAGGCCGCGGGTTCGGATCCTATATAGGGATGGCCAGTGCGCTCACTGGCTGAGCGTGGTGCAGACAACACCATGCCTAGGGTTGCGATCCCCTTACTGGTCAGGAAAAAAAAAAAAAAAAGTTATAAACTATACTCACTCCTGCCAACTCTTTAAAAGATGACTCAGGGGAAGGGGATGGGATATAACTAACTTACATTTAAAAAATAGTAAAACTTTTTTCAATTTTCTCACAGTATTCTACCAAATTATAAGTTATTTGAAGAAAAAGACTTCTCCTTGTATCTACTACAGTACTTAGTTAAACTCAAGTTCGACTCTCAGCAGAATAGTGTGCTATGGAAAGAGGGCTGGGCTAGGATTAAGAACTGAGTTTAGTGTTTCAGTTTAGATTCAGTTCTCTATACCTCAATATTCTCATGTATAAGATAACTAGATGTACCTACTTCACTGTGCTAGTATGAGCTTAAAAATTAAGTTAACAAATATATAATAATTTTGAAAAATTAAATGAAAATGTACTTATTAGGCTATTCTCCAAAATAATGAGAAAACTGGTAACATTCAGTAAAGGTTAGGTCAAAAAAAAAAAAGATACTGATTCTATTTTTATTTCAGGTAGACTGTGAAATAATTTATATTTTGAAAAATTAAATGAAAATGTACTTATTAGGCTATTCTCCAAAATAATGAGAAAACTGATGACATTCAGTAAAGGTTAGGTCAAAAAAAAAAAAAGATACTGATACTATTTTTATTTCAGGTAGACTGTGAAATAATTTATAATAGAATTTCAAAGTCTTTACTACCAGTTTGTATTAAAATACTAGAGTAAATCCTTTACCTTTTCTAAGTCTTCAATTTCAGAACTGAAGTTTTTACCCTCATCCATCATTTCCTCTTCTTCAAGAGTTCTTTCATCATCATAGTCATGGACCAACATCTCAGCAGTGGGGTCAAAATCATGATCCTCAGAAGACAAAGACCCAACTGAAATGAAACAAACTGAATCACTTTATACATTCACAAGGCTATTTACAAAAGAAAATAAAAATTGTGTTCTTCTGCCAGTCCCTTTTAATGTTTATATGTGGGTTTTGTTAAGACTTTACTATACACTTTACAGGTTATAAAGTATGACCATACTGTTCTGAAAATATATCTAAATAAGCAAAAGAACAAGGCAGAGTGATTTACAAACACTTTTTACAAAGGGTGCAGTCCATGAGAAAATAACTTATAACAGCAACAAAGTGATTTAAATGGCGTGGTCTTAAATAAACGAATAGAAAAGCAGCCAAACTTGCTCATCAGTTACTTTAATTCATTTGTCTAAAAGCAATAGTAAAATGTCAGAAGAATTAAATTTTCATGAATCGAAGACTTCACAAGAATCCACTATACTAACACTTCACGGGAGAATATAAAGTTTACCCAAATTCTAATCCTCAAATAACGACACGAAACACAACCTAAATCTAATTTACAGAATAAATACGAGTTTTTGTGAAGCAGCTATATAGCAATTCAGATTTTTAAAAGCACTATATCTATCACTTTACATATCTATAACAGTATTTCAGTCTCCTCAGTGTTAATCAGACAGACTTGAAACTGTAAGACTATGCTTTACTTTGTTTTTTGTTTTTGGCGGCTGGCCAGTATTTGGATCCAAACCCTTGACCTTGGTGTTATAACACCATGCTCTAACCAAGTGAGCCAACTGGCCAGCTGTACTTTGGATAACTAATAAAGTTCTTAGAGGATTATGTGAGGGTAATATAGAAAATCCTATCTTAAGGTTTTGGAAGATATATCCCATTGCAAGTTGTTTTGGTCAATTCATACTTGTTTATACAATTCTAATGCTTTTAAATAGCAAATATGAAGTCAACAGACTACTCCAAAAACCAAGAGAAGAAATAAATAAAATCTATAATCCCAAGAGAAAGAAACTGAATTTATGAAAAACGGGATTTTTTTTTCCATGTTTTACCCTAGTATCTAGTGCAATTAGACCAGTGACTCTCAGAGCAGTGCAGGAAAGAAGTATCAGAATCTGGGGGTAGGGGAAGGAAGAAGTGGATGGAATCATATCCAACATAAAAAGTCTGGTTTGTTTTTAGTCAAATTATTTAATATCTTAAATTTTCAAACATTGAAGGACAGTGCAAGATCATTACTGAAACAATGAACTAGGCCAAAGATTTTTCACTATGGAAAAACCATAGACATAATTCAATAGTTTTTATTCTGAGTTCAGAGAACTCTCATTATTAGTCTTTAAAATTATACAATTTCTATAAGACTTAATTCTTCAAGAGGTTTACATTATGATGTTATCTCTTTAATGCTGAAAAATTTATCTGCTCACTCACAAACCTGTTGAAGTATATGTGGTTTAACTTAATTTTAAAGAGAAAGATGAATATTTATTAATTAGGTCAAAACCAGAACATCTCAATTACAAATTTTTTTCTGAGGAATTCCTGGAAACCTCCATGGTATGCCAAAGTGTCAGGGATAAAACAAATACCACCTTTTCCAGCTCTTTGAGAGTAGAGCTCTGCCCTCTTTTGTTAACCCCATATCACTTGGCATGGCAGGCTTCCCCCTTAACATGGAAGGTATTCAGTAAGAGCCAGAAATCAAAGGGCCTGAGGTCTACTCTCGGCTTTCTGGAATGTGAGGCAAGTCATTTAAATTCTCAGTTTAACTCCAGATTTTCATTCATAAGATACATAGGGTTGACTGAAATGACCTCAAGTCCCTTCCAGTTCTAAAATTCTCTTTAAAAAGTGGGAAATTGATTAAAAACAGGTTATAAGTCTTTTTAGACATCAAAATTACACTATCTTTGGGCTTTTTATTTAGATTGCAACTTCTGAAGACAGTGAAAAAGAAGACGACAGCAAAATGGAAAAAATTCCATTATCATCCAGATGTTTGGCATCATGCACATAAATATTCTTTTCTTGAAATCAGTTATAACAAAGAAATATTTGTCTCAAAATTAGTGATTTTAAAACAATTTTTAAGTGTAAAGATGTAGACAGCTATTTTTTAAATAGTCACAAATTTCTTCTGCTTGGTGTTGATTATTTTTATAACACCTTAAATGATAATCAAGAGAGACCTTAAAAGTTGACTAAATACAAAAAAGTAACATTGCAAGGAAACGGACTGTTCACTCTAAGATGACACATTATAATGGAATATTTGAGAGCTCATCCACACTCCTCTACTAACTAGGTGACTATCAGTACAGTTACTTAAAAGTCTCCTCAACTGTAAAATAAGGGTGTTGGACTAGTTCAGAGGCGCTTTTCCTGGAGACTTTAAGAAGGAAAAGAGGCAGTCAAGAGAGGAGCTTGAAAGGGGAGGAGAAATTGGAACAAAGATATCCTTACATTTTAACACATGAGGAAAGGTCTTCGCCATGGACCAACTTCAGGGGTTCCAAAACCCCCAAACTGTGTGTATTATATGTGTATAATTGTGTGTATTATGCATATTGCAGAGTTCTAGGGAGAGAGTTCCTTGTTTTCATCAGATCTTGACAGGAATATATGACCTCAAAAAGGTTAAGAAACACTGTACTAGACAATCTAAGGTCGTCTCAACTCAAAAATCCGTAACCACCACTTTTCTATGCCAAACTTAGAAGTTCTGTTTTTTGTTTTGGTTTAGTTTCTGATTAAGGTATCTTGACCTAAATAGCAATTTTCAGTTTTAACACAATCTGAACACGTTTCTCAATTATGAAAGAAACACAAAACAAGGGAAAATGGGGAGTTACAGTTAATAATCTGAGCAGCCACAAAGTTTTGAGAAAGAGTCAATCTCATGAAGAAAGTGAAATTAAAATATAAACTTCTAAAATTAGTGTAAAGTTGATTTAGGATTAACTGTTTCAGGCTTGGAGGAAAAAACAAGATATGTGAAAATTAAAGACATATTACTTAAAAGAACACTTGTAAGTTTTGAGAAAGAGTCAATCTCATGAAGAAAGTGAAATTAAAATATAAACTTCTAAAATTGGTGTAAAGTTGATTTAGGATTAACTGTTTCAGGCTTGGAGGAAAAAACAAGATATGTGAAAATTAAAGACATATTACTTAAAAGAACACTTGTCTGTTAGCAGCTTTGTAACAGGTACTTTTCAACATGAAAAGGGAAAAAAAAAGAATAAGAGCACAACTGTTCCTTCCTCCAACAACTTAATTACCAAATGCACACTGAAACTCTTAAAAACCAATGATGAAAACTCGCAGGATGAATTTTTGTGGGGAATCTTTTAGCAACAGATCTTTAAGCCCCCAATACCCGCTAGGCTCCACGGAAAAGGTAAGAAACTAGGACAAACCTGGGCTCGAACTTCCAAAAGAAGCCTAGGAGAGAGACAAGAAAACGTGGGGTTAGATCGCGCAGCCAGAGAAAAGAGACGGCGCCGGCAACAGGGAGCAGAGGAGGCGGAGCCGAGCGCTGCTCCGCAGTTGCCAAAAGTGCAAGACGTAGCTTCGCTCCAATCGCTCCCGGCCCCTTTCGGGCCCCCACTTGGCTGCCTCGCCTTCCTCCCCGAGTCCCCAGTGTACAAACTCGCAGACCCCGGACGAAAGCAGGAGTCCAATAGGCAACTCCAAGCCGCTTCTTGGAGCTCAGCAACTTACAAAGCGGAGAAGCAAAACCCAGAGCAGTCGGCTCGAAGCATCAGTCTCCCATCCCCGGCATCTCGGGAGTCCCCCAAATCCCACTCGGCTCTCTGCGTCCCCAAACAAGTCCTCGAAACGCAACACCCTTTCCCGGAAGGGACTCGCTCTCCCAGCACCTAGTCCGCCCCCTGGGGCCCGGGAGCCTCAACTCCTGGGCTGTCTTCTTCCCCGAAGGGTAGGCCGGCTAGAACCGGACAATCGTCCCCAAACCAAAGCGCGAGCCCATCTTCTACCGAGTCCACCGACGCAAACCCTCAGTCCCAGGGATGCTGGTTGTTTCCAAGGCGTTCAGTCTCTCCCCAGACCTGCCCGCGCGCCCCTCGCCCCAGCGAGCTCCTGCCGAGGGGCTCCCGCCTTGCCGCCCCCTCCCCCCAGCTCACCAGTCCCGGGGGAGATGGCCGGGGGCTGCTTCGCTCGCCCAGCCTCCCCCCTCCAGCCCAGACGAAAGTGGGGCTATGGAGCCGCTCTCCTGGAGAGGGCGTCCAGGGTCTTGTTCTGCCCCCTTCACCCCATGAGCCCCCGCACCTCCAGGGCTGCGGGGCGGGGAGTCCCGTTCTTCTCCCGCGAAGCTGAACTTAGTCTCAAAAACTCTACCTCCCACCTCTCCCTGCAAAAGGCCAAACATTTGCTTACGGTCATAAAAGCTAGTCCTGTGGGCAAGGGGATGAGTGGAAGAGAGAGGACCATGCTTAACTGGTATACCTGCTCCTACACACGATTTAAGGCCATTTGCTCTTCACTGGGGGAGCTAAATCTAACCTCTGGTAGGTCCACATCCACACTGAACAACTTCGAGTCAAGTAAACAAAAATACACACTAACAACTAGTTGGTACCCTGCACAGGTGGATACTGAAGTTAAAGTCCACCTGCGGAGTTACCCTGGCAAATCTGGAAGACACACATTGTCCTGAGATGGGAGGCTGGAAATAATCCTATGTATGGAAAAGAAAGTCTGCGGTAAAGTACATGGATAAGGGAGATGCAAACACAACCAGGAAATCCACCTGCGGAGTTACCCTGGCAAATCTGGAAGACACACATTGTCCTGAGATGGGAGGCTGGAAATAATCCTATGTATGGAAAAGAAAGTCTGCAGTAAAGTACATGGATAAGGGAGATGCAAACACAACCAGGAAACTCTGATTTCAAGGCCCTACAGAGATTTGAATAGTGATCTCAGACATCAGAGCTCTCCTCCCAGCTGTTTGTGAAAACATATATTAAGTGATAGAGGTCAGGTTTGTGTGGTAATTTCACAAATGGAGAGACTTTTTAGAAGATAAAACTGTCCATACTTTTAATCCAAATGTGAAAGATCTGGATTTTAACCTGGGGCCCCCTCCAATTCCCCTGATCCCGCGGTGCATACTAAAGCTGAGGCTGGAGACTGGATTATGGGAAGGGAGGAGAGGGTTACTTTCAAAATTTTTGCCAAGGCTGGAGACTGGATTATGGGAAGCAGGGAGAGGGTTACTTTCAAAATTTTTGCCAAGGCTGGAGACTGGATTATGGGAAGCAGGGAGAGGGTTACTTTCAAAATTTTTGCCAAGGCTGGAGACTGGATTATGGGAAGCAGGGAGAGGGTTACTTTCAAAATTTTTGCCAAGGCTGGAGACTGGATTATGGGAAGCAGGGAGAGGGTTACTTTCAAAATTTTTGCCAAGGCTGGAGACTGGATTATGGGAAGCAGGGAGAGGGTTACTTTCAAAATTTTTGCCAAGGCTGGAGACTGGATTATGGGAAGCAGGGAGAGGGTTACTTTCAAAATTTTTGCCAAGGCTGGAGACTGGATTATGGGAAGCAGGGAGAGGGTTACTTTCAAAATTTTTGCCAAGGCATCTCAAAATCAAGCCAGTGGTAAAAGTTATTTATTTATGGAAATTTTAGGGAAAATCACTTCAACTATTTCAAAACATCATACAGACATGGAAAATTACACTTTCCCTACTGTGAAAGGTATCTTGCAACCTTTTGTCCAGCAAACAACTCAAAAACAGCTGAACTTTGAGAGTAGAGGCTTGGCACACATTGTATGTACTGTCTCATTCAGGCAGGCTTGAAAAGTATGGTGTATATCTCTG
>NW_007726594.1:572125-577078 GCF_000696425.1 Galeopterus variegatus | reverse complement strand
TCCTTCTCCTCCCCGCTGGAGTAAAGTTCCTGCCGAATTGGAGGCAACGGGGAACGGACGGACGCACGGGCGCAGGACAGATCCTTGTCCAGCCCGTCGAGGCCCAAGACTCAGAGCCGGTGGGGACGGCTGGGAACCGACCCACCGGCACTCCTGTGGAGGAGGCGGGCAGGAGACTGGAGAGACAACTCGACAGACTTCCCCGAGAAAGAAGAGCCGATCGATGGAGTCAACTGATGGACGGGCGGAAGTCCCGGGAAATGGAGAAGAGGCTGATGGACGGCAGGGGTGAGAGGATGGCGGCCAGGCGCTTTGAGGTTTCCCCGAAGAGACTGCAGGAATGGGGGATGCAGACCTGCGTACACTCGCTCATGGAGTGGACGATGGCCGTAGACTTTCGCCAAACGGGCTCTGGACGGTAGTGACAGTAAAGAAGAAACGGCAAAAAATCGACAGGGCAGAGAAATGAACATACTTGCACAATTCAAAGAAGACCCTCATAAAATATAAACTGTACACTTAACGAAAAATATTAGGCCAGTCCTAGGGGTTGTCAATCACCAAACTGTCTAGGGGATGACCCAGAGCTACACACTTGTTAGACCTGCTGAAGGACAGGAATAGTTAAGGACAGGCTCTGAACTTAGTCTCAAAAACTCTACCTCCCACCTCTCCCTGCAAAAGGCCAAACATTTGCTTACGGTCATAAAAGCTAGTCCTGTGGGCAAGGGGATGAGTGGAAGAGAGAGGACCATGCTTAACTGGTATACCTGCTCCTACACACGATTTAAGGCCATTTGCTCTTCACTGGGGGAGCTAAATCTAACCTCTGGTAGGTCCACATCCACACTGAACAACTTCGAGTCAAGTAAACAAAAATACACACTAACAACTAGTTGGTACCCTGCACAGGTGGATACTGAAGTTAAAGTCCACCTGCGGAGTTACCCTGGCAAATCTGGAAGACACACATTGTCCTGAGATGGGAGGCTGGAAATAATCCTATGTATGGAAAAGAAAGTCTGCAGTAAAGTACATGGATAAGGGAGATGCAAACACAACCAGGAAACTCTGATTTCAAGGCCCTACAGAGATTTGAATAGTGATCTCAGACATCAGAGCTCTCCTCCCAGCTGTTTGTGAAAACATATATTAAGTGATAGAGGTCAGGTTTGTGTGGTAATTTCACAAATGGAGAGACTTTTTAGAAGATAAAACTGTCCATACTTTTAATCCAAATGTGAAAGATCTGGATTTTAACCTGGGGCCCCCTCCAATTCCCCTGATCCCGCGGTGCATACTAAAGCTGAGGCTGGAGACTGGATTATGGGAAGGGAGGAGAGGGTTACTTTCAAAATTTTTGCCAAGGCTGGAGACTGGATTATGGGAAGCAGGGAGAGGGTTACTTTCAAAATTTTTGCCAAGGCATCTCAAAATCAAGCCAGTGGTAAAAGTTATTTATTTATGGAAATTTTAGGGAAAATCACTTCAACTATTTCAAAACATCATACAGACATGGAAAATTACACTTTCCCTACTGTGAAAGGTATCTTGCAACCTTTTGTCCAGCAAACAACTCAAAAACAGCTGAACTTTGAGAGTAGAGGCTTGGCACACATTGTATGTACTGTCTTCAATGAGGTGCTGAGAATTTTAAAAGTAAAATAATAATAATAATAATAATAAGGCTTAAAATTAAGTGCAGTGATTAACTTTAGAAATGAGGCAGTGAGCATACTCTGTGGACAGAGCCATTACACAGTTCTGAGCCTGTATACGAGTCATGAAGAAAGTGTTCCCAACTGCCTGCCTCATACTTCACACTAGGAAAAACATTTTCCTCCTAGCAAACATGGCTAATCCAAACTATAAATGTTACCTTAGGTTATGTTTTGCCATGTCTGAGAAATGCACAGACTTGTGTACTTGCATGAACTTAGTAAAGTTTCTGCAAATTCTCTTTTTATTAAATAGTAAAGATTTTGTATAGGCATTTGTAATTTTGACTGCTTATATGCTCTCCCTCATAGTATACAGTTTAGAAAGTCTGTGCCCATGGTATTAGATAAGGATTCATAAAATAATAAGACCAAATTAATTAGCGGTTTAAGGAAACAGAGCTACTTTTCTCCTCCTGATCACTGGAGAAAAAGTTTATCAACCAGGCTTATGTAACACATTCCTTTTATGATAAAGTTTGTAAAGTCTACTGTGTGTGAATGGATCTTTCATTCTTTTTGATGACAAGACTTTCAGGAGTCAATACAGATAACAAGTCCTTTTGTTCCAGGGAGTTGAAATAAAAATATTACTTTTTACAGTTATTATTATCCTGTTACTACACAACAGGTGGCATTATATAGAAAGTAAATCTTATGCTGGATGCCGGGCACTATGGGACCACCCATAAAACTCCTTGTCCCCCATAAGCTTAAAATCTAACTAATTCTTATAGGTGGTAGATGGTGACAAGAGCAAGGAAAACTAAAATCATGGTAACTCCCTAAGGAGAACCAAAATGTAATAGATCTTCCAGCCATTTTTAGAAAGAAAAGATTATCTATAAATGTGTGGTTTGAGATGGTTTACAGTAAATACATACAATAAAATAGGAAAATGTAAGAATAAAGGTAAATATAAAAAATGAAGACCAATGAAACTAACTAGACTAGGAGGTTAGTACCAGACAAAAAGTAAGAACAAGAATAAACAGGTCAGGAGGTGTAACACACAAGGTAAGAGTTAAACCATACATTTAGCTTAGAGCTTTCTGGCAGCCAAAGAAAAAAGGTAAATACAACGGTTGCTTGATTCACATCGTCTCTAAGGAGAAATATGCAAATTCTTCAGTGGAAGCAGAGCTTTTCAGGACACTTTAAAAGAAATGTCTCGTCTGCACTACATAGTAATGTAGAAGGGAATATTTTCCAACAGGTTCCTCAAATGTGCTAGCAGGTTTTACAACACTGTTTTTTTTTTTTTTGTCACCATCCATGAAAATTAAGGGCACAATATGAATCTATGACCTACCGAAAGTAGTTTTAAATAGGGCCATAGTAATGCAATATAAATATTTAGTTTTCTGCAGATTCCGTCTAACCCAAGGGAAAATAAATTGTCCAAAGTTAATGTCTCAATCTCAAATGCCTAGAGTAGTTAGGCAGGCACAATGAATGAGTGAAGCAGCTAGTGTAGACAAAAGCAGGAGCACTATCAAACTTGGAAGTGGTATGTCCTGTCTAAATAGGGCAGCCACTACTTAGCTTCAGCAGACTGGCTCTTACCTTGTGAGAATATGGGCCCAGTGCTTCCAGACATTCCAGTTTTTCAACAACAGCTGGGAAGCTGACTTTTACAGAAAGCTCCTGGTTTTTAAAACTTGTCAACTAATTCTTAAAAATTTAAACACAGTGTAGATCAAATAAACCATGTTAAATAAATCATGGTCAGGCCCTGAGCTTCCAGTTTGCAAACTCTGAACATCCTCTTAATACTACCTCTCAACATGGCTTTGGATAAGGCTGTGAAGTCAACAATTCAGCCCAGCATCAGGCCAAACTACATGCATTTTTCTAAATATATCCATTTCTGTGTGATACTCAAATATTTTTTGTTGGAATGAATGACTACTCTTTCAGAAAGCTAATTGATTGTAATAAGCTTTGCATAAACAAAGATAGTTAACAAAAGGGAGATGTTCTGCATCTCCCAAAAAAAAAAAAAATTCACACAGATCAAAAGAGGTCTCCTAAGTTCATTCTAAAGGAGAAGGGAACTTGGTCCATAGACATGAGGATTTATCTGACCCACGAGTCAGAGCTGTCCTTAAAATAAGATATATGCATAAGGCTAACATACCTTTGTAAGTGAACCCAATTTTACTCATGTTCCAACTCAATGGCTTTAAATTTAAGAGACATCCTCAAAAGAATTTTTAATAACTATACTCTTTCCCACATATTCAAGATGACATCTAATTTTTTTATAAGTTTAAATACTTGCAAAGGATATACTTTCCAACATATTGTAATGATGGCCATTTAAAAATAAAGACATTATATAAATACACTTTAAAATGTATGCAATGGAAAATACCATAGCAATCTGACAGTCCACCATTCTCAGAAAAATACATGAACACATTTCTTCTTTAACAGAAGTTTTACATGATTTCTTTTTTTACTTGAACTCATAGTCCCTTTCTATTTCTTTCAAAGAAGTGTAATATGCTCTATGTTCAGAAGTCTTGGGCCGGCCCGGTGGTGCACTGGAGAGTGCGCCGCTTGGGAGTGCGGCGGCGCTCCTGCCGAGGGTTCGGATCCCATGTGGAGACCAGTTCCCGCTCACTGGCTGAGCGCAGTGCGGGCGCAACACTGAGGGTTGCGATCCCATTGCCGGTCAGTAAAAAAGACAAAAAGGAAAAAAAAAAAAGAAGTCTTTTGTTAATACCCTATCTTTCTCTGCCACAAAAATATATCTACAAATTGACAGTCAAGATTAATAATTTTTCTCCAGATTGAGTTTTAAGTATAATTTTATTAATTCACAATTGATCAAACAATACACATGTATTACAAATTCTGATTAAAGCTTATTGAACAAAAATTGCATTGGAAATAGATCTCTTGATAAGATGAATAGGAACTTTAAAAAATTCATGTATCTATGGATGAATATTACCTAATGCTGGAATGAGAGTGTAGCATCAATTTTATTATTTATTTGTACAGAAGTAAGCTTTGAGAAGCCATATTCATACAATAAGTAGAGGGGAATGAAAGGGTTTTGTTATTAAACCATCATTCAATTCTTTGACCTCCTTAGTAATATGTCACGCTGTGATCTTCTATCAAACATTATTTTTAATGATCTACATGCTGACATTTTGAATGTCTTCTTTTAATTTTTCTTTTTTTTTTTTTTTTTTTTTTTTTTTTTTTTTTTTTTTTTTCC
>NW_007726594.1:548243-572083 GCF_000696425.1 Galeopterus variegatus | reverse complement strand
GGGGACCGGCAACGGGATTGCAACCCTCGGTGTTGCTCCCGCGCCTCGCTCAGCCAGTGAGCGGGAACCGGTCTGTATGTGGGATCCGAACCCTCGGGCGGGAGCGCCGCCGCGCTTCCCAAGTGGCGCACTATCCAGTGCACCACCAGGCCGGCCCCTTCTTTTAATTTTTCGAAAGCAAAAAACTAAAATCAACTTGACTTTGCAAAAGCATTTGTTACTGAGTCCTCCACTATAATTAACTTCAATTTTTATGAATACTACCGAAAAAGACTTTGCCAAGATTTATCAAATGACTATTAATTGTACTGGTTTCTTTGTTTGATTTTCACTTAGAGGCACCTGATTAACTCAACAGACTCAAAAAAGGGAGGGAAAATGGAAATATTCTTAATTTCAATACTCTCTTGCCAATAGAGTGTTTTTAGATAAAATGCTTGTATCTTATAGCACATTTTAAATACATTTTTGTCAAAACCTTGAAGTTGCAGATTTAGCTCTTTAAGTTTATGGAAAATGTCTGCCTCATAACTCAACTTGAAAAGCCTGTCCTTTTTGTCAAACCAAATTTCCAAGCCAGACTTGTATTCTTTTTTAAAAAGTCTGAATCCATTGCCGGACACGGAAAAAGACAAAAAGACAAAAAAAAAAAAAAAAGTCTGATTACATTTTTAAATTCTAATGAGTGTGTTCTTATTTTGACGCATATTTAAGACCACTGAGAAATAAATTACAAAACATGTATTTTAAGATAGATTCCTGAAAGCAGGCAATTCAAGATTAAAATGATATAAGCTCTAACAGCATTAATTTATTCATTTTAATAATAAGTTACAAAGACAAGTGTAATAAATATGCAGTTCCTCACTACCTAATTTATTATAATACAATGTAATGTGTAGCTAAAAGTGATTTTATTTATATTGCAAAGAATATAATAAAAGACACAGTATTTCTTTGATAAACATATACTATGGACTAAATGTTTGCATTCTTCCCAAATTTATGTGTTGAAGCCCTAAACCCCAGTATGGCTGTATCTGGAGATGAGGCCTCTAAGGAAGTAATAAAGGCTAAATGAGGTCATAAGGGTGGGACCTTCATCCAGTGGAATTAGGGTCCTTATAAGAAGAGACACCAGAGAGCTCACTCTCTCTCATGTGTTGTGGTGTGTGTGTGTGTGTGTGTGTGTGTGTGTGTGTGTGTGTGTACACACCAAAGAAAGGCTATGTGAGGACATAGGGAGAAGGTAACCATCTGCAAGCCAGGAAGAGAGCCCTCACCAGAAACCAACCCTGCTGGACCTTGATCATGGACTTCTAGCCTCCAGAACCTTGAGAAAATGAGTGTCTGTTGTTTAAGTCACCCAGTCTGTGGTTTTTCGCTTTGACAGCCTAAGCAGACTAAGACAACATGTGTACATTTGATATTTGCTTTGGGAATCTGGTATTTCCAAACATTTGGTATTTGCTTTCAGAGTAGAAGAGAAAGAACTATGAATAAAAATTCGGAAATACTCCATTAACTTCATTTATGTTCAAACTTTTCTCACATATTTGATGACAGTGGAAAGTATATGCTGCTAAAAATAATCAGTCTCGAGTTTAGTCTGTTGTTTTATTTTTAATAGGAAGTTGAAAAATATCATAAGATAAAATCATATAAGGATTTTTATCTGTGGCTTTTATCCAATGTTCATAGAAACATGGAAATCTCTGAAAATATTTTAATTTCTTCTCAAAAGCATGGCCCACAGAAAAGTATTGAGACTAATTGAAAATACTTGTGTCGATTTCAATAGTGTTCAGTATTTCCTACCAATGCTGGCTTCCTTACATTGCTCTTTCCAGACCCTCCTTCATGAGCAATGCATCCTTTGACAATGGTCAAGAAAGACAAAAAGGTCATTAAATGAAAAGTGCCATCCCTTCCACTACCTTCACTACACAATATACTGTATCTGATATCAGAAAATTCCAACAAGGACCAAAATATTCAATTCGTCACAGCATGCTTAACCTTTAACTAAAATATATGTTAACACAGGAAGATTTAACATGTATTAAATATGGCCTAAAAGCTTCAATGTGTATTTCAAAGTACATACTGTGAAGACTTCTTATATCTTATTAATTCTAATTTTTAAAAAGTGCTTCACTTCTCTAAGATTGACCAAAAAGGTTGAGCCAAACAACCGTAAGTACCGACAAATGCTTCATGATTCTATATTGTACCATATTAGAATGAGGGAGCTTTGGAAAAGCTTAACTTGACAATTTAAAAAATTGAGCACAAAAGAACTAGGGTAACCAGCATAGAGAATTGGGTTTGAGATGGAAAGCATAGGGCAAAGATAAACAGGGACTTCTCTTAATGAAGGACCATTAACACTTCCCAAGGCAAGTATTAGCAGAACTAGACTAATTTAATTGCTGTATGAATTATCCTGAAGAAAGAAAACACAGCTTAAGGAATGCCAGTGACCCTGCTCTCCAGTCGACTCCGTGTATATACTCTGGGTTTAGCTAGAGATGGGACACTTGAATCTTCTGTACTCTTGGTTGGCTTCTCATAGTGTGAACATCTTGCTGCACTGAGTGTAATTCTGGTGTTTAAAGACACACTTTTTTTTTGTTTTTGGTACAGCATGGTCTGTAAATACAAGCCAACTCCTTCATCTGGTGTTCAACTAAAGAAACTCCCAATACTGAAAAAAAATTGGCTACACTGGACTTTTTGGGAGGCTGTATAACCACTCTCAATGTGGCACTTTCCTAAGACTTCTTTATTTGTTTAATTTCTTTTTCAATTATAAAATATTTCAGGAATATTAAAAAGTATGCCATTTAAATAGTTTTTTCTTCTTTTTTCTTCATTTAGTTTGCACAAGCTAAATGTAAATACAGTAGGATTTCAAGTTATAAGCATTTACTAAGTGTCTATTAAGTATATATTATTTCATATCTCCCAACTACCTTGCAATATGGGTGTTATTGTCTCCATTTTACAATTTCTTAGGAAATTAAGATTCTGAGAAATTAAAACTTACCCAGTTTGTAGATGATAGAGCTGAATTTGGCCCACAGTCTGCTTGGATTTAAATCCTAGGCTCTTTTCTTCATATCAAGATGTTAATGAGTAAACCAGGAACAATTTGAAAAACAAAAAGACAGCATTTAAGTGAAATCTTGATAATTATGAATTAGACTAAGCAACCTCATTTGGGGGAAAAAATGTGCTAAATTAAGAAAACTAACTTATGGCCTGTGAAACTGGATAAAAGAAAAAATGTATATCAGATCAATTTTATTGAAACAATAGTACATTTAGGAAAAATTATCAGAGTTATACAGTACTTAAAAGATGGCAAGCTGAGAGAGCGGAAGCCATATCTATCTCAGTGCCTCCTTGCATACGCTTGACCCAGCACAATGCTTGGCAAATATTTGTTGAATGAATGAATCAGGAACTAGTTCAACTGCAGTTAGTACATTGGAGAGAAATGACCCAAGGTATATAATGATGATGACAGACAATGTGTTCTAATGCATCCTTAGGTAGGGTATTACACAGGAGCAGTCATTCACTTATCAACCCATTTTCAAATCATTTCTATTTCTACCGTGCCCATGCAACATGTAAACCAGGACACCCAGCCACGGCCACCACCTATGTGCAGTCAGGCACCCTGTTGCTCACTTGTTCTAATCTGCCATAGTCCCTTCTTCCTCTGTCTCAGACACCTAGCTCCTCTTGATGTCATACTACAGGGAAATGTCCCTCAGCCCCCTTCCTTGTCTGACTCACTGAGACATGCTTGGCATTCACCCTCAGCATTCTGTCTGGGACATGGGTACTTTCTAACATCTCCACTCACCTGTAGCTGCAGGCTTTGCCTGGTCCACACAAACCCCACACTGGCCGTATCAGTTCCACCAAGCTTTCCCACCTGGGAGAGGAAGGGACATATTGAGGTCACTGTGCTAGGACCTATAAAGGGATTCATTGCAAATCTACACTGCAGCTCTCCTCTCTCACCAACTTCTATGACAACTTTTGAAATAATTAAATCCCAACATTTATATTTACACCCAAATAAATCCACTCCGCTACTGGGTGGATTTCTCTCCAAAATTCCAATGTCAAAGTTGTCTATGAACAAGCCTATCCTTTGGGAGAACCTCCCTACATAGAAAGAAGGAGTTTTAGGAACTGGTTGTATCAGAAACATCTTATGTGCTTTATTAGTCAGCTTGGGCTGCCACAAGAAAATACCACAGACTGGGTGGCTTAAACAACAGAAATTTATTTTCTCACAGATTTGGAGGCTAGAAGTCTAAGATCAAGCTGTCAAAGGTTTGGTTGCATCTGAGGCCTCTCTGCTTGGCTTGCAGGTGGCCACCTGCTTGCTGCCTCCTCACATGGTCTTTTTCTCTGTGCTTACATGTCCCTGGTGTCTCTGTACATTCAAATTTCCTCTTCTTATGAGGACACAATCTGATTGGGTTAGGTCTCTAATGGCCTCATTTTAACTTAATCACATCTTTAAAAACCCTGTCTCCAAAAGCAATCACATTCTGAGGTACCAGGGGTTAGGGATTCAAAATATAAATTTGGGGGGGACAAAATTCAGTCCCTAATATGTTCCCCCTCAGATTCCTTCCACCTACCCTGCCTCTCTGCCTCACAGCCTCCCCCATGGATGGCAGCTCTCTGCAGCAGCTGCCTTCTGGAGTCTGGCTTCTTCCGCCTCTTCTGCACTCAGACAGTACACTAGTCTGCAGAGCATGGTATCTGGCTTCCTGAGTGATGGAAGGGGTTGGATCGTGTTGGAAATGTAGAGATACTAACTCAATATGAGGCAAACTTTGATGAATGGGGAAATGGAAGACTGTAGCGTGCATGTTTTTGAAGTCCTTGGATGAATGACTCTGAGACACTTTCTCCACACAGCCTGTCCTGAGATGTCCAGCGCAGTGGAGCAGCTGCACCTGCTGAGTGATGTGCTGTGGCTTTATCACAAAGCAATGACCAGCATGGCTCTGCATCACCTTGCATTGCTTCCCATCTTCCCCGTTTAACTTCCCTTTTCCCTCACTCTTGCTGCCATGGTTCTGTACCCCCAAATACAACATCATCACTTAATCCTTGCTTCAGCCTCTATTTTTCTAGGAAACCTGGGCTAGAACTTGCCAGCTGGAAAATGAGACTAAAAAAAAAAAAAAACCCTGTTAATTAGAGACAAACATTGACAAGGAATCTTGTGGCTAACTTCAGGTTGAATATCAATCTATCGATGACATGCTTCTCCATTATGCATGTTTAGATCAGAGGAATCATCATTACTCTTTATGAAGTGTAGGGTTAGAAAGTGTATCAGTCAATTCCAACTGGAAAAACAGAAACCATTCTAAGAATTAAAACAAAGGAAATTAATCCATAAATTGGTTACATAGGTCATGAAATAGCTGAAATGACAAAGAAAGGACTGCAAAGCAATCAAAAGATTTGCAAAGCAGAAAGTTGCTACCACCCCTAAGCTGGAGAGACCAAACTGGAATCAATGTTCCAGAGTCCAGAGGCCAGAGACACTGGGGTATGTTGGAACCATGGCATGCCTGACTAGGTGGAGCTGAAGATAGAGCTATGCTAGAGATGCAGGTAGAGACAGAGAGAGAAGGAGAAAGATCCTGGCTTCTTTCTTGCCCCCTCCAGTTTCCTACCAGCGCCTCTAGAAGAAAGGACTGCAAAGCAATCAAAAGATTTGCAAAGCAGAAAGTTGCTACCACCCCTAAGCTGGAGAGACCAAACTGGAATCAATGTTCCAGAGCCCAGAGGCCAGAGACACTGGGGTATGTTGGAACCATGGCATGCCTGACTAGGTGGAGCTGAAGATAGAGCTATGCTAGAGATGCAGGTAGAGACAGAGAGAGAAGGAGAAAGATCCTGGCTTCTTTCTTGCCCCCTCCAGTTTCCTACCAGCGCCTCTTGCCTGAACCCAGGAAGAAGCCAGCTGATCCAGGAGCCTGGAAAATGCAGCCAGCAGGAGCCGATGCCTCTGTCATGCAGAGCTGTCCAAGGGAAGGATAGGGAACGCAATTCATGGCACAGGCTGAAGAGTGGCCCAGAAAATAAGATAGGGTAACTTGGGGAAATTGTTAGGTGGCCAATAACTTTATAGACCAGTGAAGAAAAAATATATATAACACAGTTATAGCACAGCAGGAATTGGAATAAAACAGACCTGAGTTCAAATGGAAAATTTCCCTATTTATTGGCCTTGTGACCTTGGGTAAGTCATCTAATTTATCTGAATCTCTTCTCAGTTTGTGTTGTAAAGATTATATGAGATCACTTATGTAAATTGTTTAGCACATTACCTGTACCTAATAAATGATCAATAAAAGGCAACTCATAATAACAAGATGGAGTCTAATATCCAAAAGCAAAGATTTGGATGAAGTAGTTTATTTAGAATATGATCCCACTGCAAGGGAATGGGAAACTGAGACAGAAAAGGGAGGAAGCCAGTAAAGGGTATATTAATGAGAGGTTAATGCTGTGGGAAACAGGAGTTCATTCCCACCAAAGATCCTCTTAGAGACGGCATGTAATTCTTTAAAATTGTAAAGCATTTCACAAGGGTGAGGAAGCTAGATCAACCAATTTCCATCCCCATGAAAGTTCACTAGGCATTAACTCCCAGGCACTTTTGGCCTGCCCTTCCTGAGGGCTAAGCCCATAGTCTCAGCCAGAGAACACTCTTAAGCAGAGAAATGCAGGAACCAGGTGTGTACAGGTGCCATCTGCAGGGGACTCCAGGGTAGACTGAGAAATATGGATCAACCATTGGCAGTATCTGCTGCTGATGTACAGCTAAAAAATATCTGGGAATTTTAGTGGGCCACAATCCAGCCTCAAATCAGCACAGCCATACTTCCATGTTTCCCTAGACCAGTGTTTTTCAAACTTTTTGACCAATATCCACAGTTATTTTTACATTGTGACTCAGTACACATGGGTGAATTTTGTATATGTACACATATATACGGAAAGAAAAGTTTCATAAGACAATATTTACTGTAAGTGGTGTGTACTCTGATATTTTTCTATGCCATTAGATTTTTTTTTAAAACAAAGATTGCAATTCCCGGGCCGGCCCGGTGGTGCACTGCTACAGTGCACCACCTGGGAGCGCGGCGGCACTCCCGACAAGGGTTCGGATCCCACGTACAGACTGGCCTCTCACTGGCTGAGCAAGGTGCGGGCGCAACACCGAGGGTTGTGATCCCGTTGCCGGTCCCGGTCCGGTACGGGCGCGACACTGAGGGTTGCGATCCGTTGCCAGTCACGAAAAAAGACAAAAAGGAAAAAAAAAAAAAAACAAAGATTGCAATTCCCAAAATTGATTTCATGACTCTCTAAAGCCCCTCATTTCATTATCCCAGCTACTCAAAGTGTAGACTGCTGCAGTGACAAGTTAAAGAGCTTGAGCCAGAATGTAAATAAACCATGTTACTATGCGCTACAGTCGTTAAGCACTAACTTCAGCTGACATTTTTTCATAACAAGACATCCTCAGTGAAGGAAGCAGCATGTGGATTGATAATTTGGACTGCTCCTTACCTAGTGAGAGACTCCTAATAACCAGTTCATGGATGCACACTTTGAGTAGCACTGCCCTAGCCCACATTTGAATGAGGTTTTAAATAGGCTTAAGAGTAAAAAACAGGGCCGGCCCCATGGCTCACTCGGGAGAGTGCGGCACTGGGAGCGCCGAGGCCGCAGGTTCGGATCCTATATAGGGATGGCCAGTGCGCTCACTGGCTGAATGTGGTGCAGACCACACCGAGCCAGGGGTTACAATCCCCTTACGGGTCAGAAGAAAAAAAAAAGAGTAAAAAACAAATTTTTCTAACACTTGTCCCTCTCTGCTATTCACAGATCCCTAGCCCTCCACAAGTCTTATTCAATATTTCTTGGGGTTTCACAGGGATATATCTGACGAAGTCACCAAACCACATTTACAGAAGAAGGTCCCCACCCTCTTAGTACTAAAGGCTGGAAGCAAGGCTAAAGACCATTGCCATCACTCTCTGCTCATCCCTGCAAGAAGGACTACCATGTGAGGACACAGGGAGAAGACAGCCATCTATAAACCAGGAAGAGGGCCCTCACCAGGCACTGATCTTGGCCTTCCTGGCCTCCAGAACTATGAAAAATAAATGTTTGCTTTGAAAGCCACCAGTCTATGGTATTTTTGTTATACATTTTTGTTATAACAGCCCAAGCAACAAAGACAGTCTGTGATCAACATACTGAACCACCCACCTCGGCATTTTCCTCCACCACCTGCCTTAACTGAAATCTGCCTCTACTTGATATCAGGACACCATCCTTTCAGGCTGCACAAACTTCAGGGTCAGGAGGTGAGGTCCGCGTCCTTTGCTCCCCGATACTAAGTCAGGATGCTCTATCCTCTGAGAATCCTAGCATTCACCATACTACCTCCACTCTGGTCATTGTCCTTACTGACCACCTGGCCACTGCCCTTTATCAATGAGATCTTAACACCTGGTGTACACATAATCTTCTCCGCCCTGATCCTTGTTATTCTCTTGGTTAAAGTTGTTATTTGAAGAACAGAAAATTTTAATTTTGATGAAGTCCAATGTACCAGTTTTTTTCTGTTATGATTGATGCTTTTTATAGCCTGTGTAATTTTTGCCTACTCTAAGTTTTCAAAGATTTTTTCCTATATCTTTGCGATAGTTATTTTTTAAGTGTCAGATTGACTGGGTTAAGGGATATACAGATAGCTGGTGAAGCATTATTTCTGAGTTGACTGTGAGGATGTTTCCAGAAGAGATTGGCATTTGAATCAGTGGACTAAGTAAAGAAGATAACTCTCGCCCAGTGTGAGGATGGGCAGGTACCATCCATCCAATCAGATAAGGACTAAGAAAGGACAAAAAGGCAGAGGAAAGGCACATTTGCTCTTTCTTATGGAGCTGGGACATCTATCTTCTCCTGCCACTGAACATCAGAACTTCAGGTTTGTGGCCTTTGGACTGGGACTGAGCCACTGTCCTGCAGATGGCCCATCGCAGGACTTCTCAGCCTCCGTAAGTATGTAAGCCAATTCTCATAATAAATTACCTCTAGTATAACTATATTTCTATGTCTATGCCTATATTTACATCTACTTCTGTGTCTATATCTACATCTCTCTTATTAGTTCTATTTCTCTGGAGAATCCTGACTACTACAGTCTTCCTCAAGATATGTCAAATTCTTTACTATTTAGGTCTATATCTATTTTGAGTTCATTTTTATGTACGTAAGTTAAGGGTCAAAGCTCATTTTTTTTCCATATGAACATACATTGTCCTAGCACCATTTGTTGAAAAGTTTTCCCCATTATAATAACTTGGCTCCAATTGGTTAATGGACACAAAGAATGATCATATTTTGTAATGGTGAATATACTAATTATCCTGATTTAATCATCACATATCGTACACAGGTATTGATATTCAACTCTGTACCCCACAAATATGTATAATCAATTATGCTTCAATAAAGAAGAGGAGAATGGAGGTGAGGTGGGTGGGACAGGGCTGGCCCATGGCTGGCTCCTTCACGGGCCTCCTTGATGAGGGAGGGGGGTGTAACTGAAGCCCTCGGGGCCCCCCCACTCCAGGTTGAGAGCCCACCGGGCTAGATGTGGAAGTCGGGGGTGGGAGACATGGCTGAGGCCCTCAGCACCCCACCACCTTGTCTCAGGAGCCTGGGGGACTTCTGGGGTGGCTCAGTCATTGCTGGGTTGGATGAAGATGTAGTGGGGGAGCACGTGTCTGAGGCCCTCGAACCCCCACCCCAGTTTGGGAGCCCAGGGGACGTCTGGGGCAGCTTGGTCATTGCTGGACTGGATGCAGACATCAAAGGGGTGTGACTGAGGCCCTCAGGCCCCCCTCACCCCATCTTGGGAGCTTGGGAGGCTTCAAGCTCTTCTGGTTTTGTAGGCATTCTTTGGTGGTGTTAGACCTTTACTAACTTTGATCTGTGTTTTTTTGTGTGTTTTTCTTTTTGTTTTTGTTTTGTTTTGTTTTCTTTCAGTTCTGTGTAGGATTATTAGCTACCCCCACCACTTAAATTCTGTACTGGAACTAATTTATTGTCCTTTGCTTGCTTACTTCTAAAATAGGGGAACTTCCTGGGGGAACAGCACCTGAGCCCTATAGTTCAGCTAAATTGCTGCTTTTCTGCTGATTGTCTGGAGAAGGGATTTGTGCAGCTCGGGTTTCAATTGTTGACCTTTTAAGCACTTTTGGGTCTTGTGAGATCTGGTACACCTGGGTTGTGTGGAAACTCTGGTCTGGGCCTCAGTCTTTTTAGCAAACTGTACCCCCTGCAGTTCTATATTCCTGACCAGTCTGTACTGAGTGGTCCTGTGCTGACTGGAGGGCAGATCAGCTGACCATGCTATGCCCCAGTGCTCCCTCGGTCGGCCCATCTCCCCCACCCCCCCACACTCCAAACACTTCCCATGGGGTGGGCCATGTGCAAGTCCCTTGAGATGACTCACCAGCCTTTGATTGGCTCCTTCTTTCCATTGTCTGTGGTCCCTTGTTCCTATGTGGGTCCATGGGAGCCCTGTCAGTGGTCTTGCTGGCTTGGAGGACAACAAGGCCCTCTTCTCCCTTGCAGTCTCCAGGCAAGATCGCACAAAGGGCACAGCTGCAGTTTTTGCCAACTCTTTTCTGTGTGCTCACCAGGTTTAGCCTTGAAATGGTCGGGCCTTGAAAAAGTTGGAGCAGTCCCTTCTTTTTCTCGTTGTGGCTTCTCCAGCCTTCATGAACTCTGTAGCCCTCTCCTCCTCTTCCCCTGAGCTCTTTGCTTTTTAATAGTTGCAAATTGGTCGACTGTGGGAGTGACACTGGGGACCATCTATTCTGCCATCTTAATTCTCCATATGTCCATATCAATTTTAGAACCAGCTTGTCAATTTCTGCAAAATTCCTGCTGACATTTCGATTCAGATTGTGTTGAATCTATAGATCAAATTTTAGAGAATTGACATCTGAACAACAGTGAGTCTTCCAATCCATGAACATGACATAAGTCTCCATTTATTTAGGTCTTATTTACTTTCTGTCAGTAATGTTTTGTAGTTTCCAGTGTACAGGTCTTGCACATCTTGTTCATGTTAAAGTTCTTCCTAACTATTTTATGTACTTTTAATACTATTTTAAATGGCACTTTTTTTTTTCTTCCTTTTTGTCTTTTTTACTGACTGGTAACGGGATCGCAACCCTCGGTGTCGCGCCTGTACCGGGGACCGGCAACGGGATCGCAACCCTTGGTGTTGCGCCCGCTCCGCGCTCAGCCAGTGAGCGGGAACCGGTCTCCACATGGGATCCGAACCCTCGGCAGGAGCGCCTCTGCGCTCCCAAGCGGCGCACTCTCCAGTGTGCCACCGGGCCGGCCCTAAATGGCACTTTTAAAATCCAGTCTACAAATGATTATTTCTAGTATATGGAAATTCAGAATTTTGAAATATTTTGAATTTTGAATATTGACCTTGTATCCTACAACTTTGCTAAACTTATTTTTTTATTTTAGTAGCTTTTTTGTAGAATCATTTGAATTTTCTATGTTTACAAATGCGTCATCTGCAAACAATTTATTTCTGCCTTTCTGATCCATATGCATTTTTCTTTTCCTTGCTATATGGATATTACAATGGCTAGGACCTCCAGGACAATGTTAAACAAGTGTTCAGAGTGCTTATCCTTCCTTGTTCCTGATCTTCCTGGAGAAAAGCATTTCATCTTTTCCCATTGTAGTGGTTTTGAAATATATCCGCAGTTTTTTTGATACTCCTCCCATCAAAAAGTGGAACCTAATTTTCCTTCCCTTGAATGTGGGCTATAGTTAGTGACTTGTTTCTAATGAACAGACTCTGGTGGAAGTGATGGTATGTGACTCCCAAAGACTAGGCCATAAATGCATTATGGCTTCCTTCTTGCTTTCTTTTTCTCTTGGGTCACTCACTCTGGGGGAAGCCATATGCCAAGCCATGAGGACAGTCAAGAAACATTAGGAAGAGGTCCGTATGACAGGAGCTAAAGGCTTCCTACAAACAATGGTTAAGGACCTGAAACCTTCTATCAACAGCTGTGTGAATGAGCAATCTTGAAAGTGAATCCTTCAGTCCCACTCAAGTCTTCAGAGGACTGTAGCACCAGCTGACATTTTAACTGCCACCTCATGAGAGAACTTCAGCCAGAACCAACCAGTTACGCTGCTCTTGAATCCCTAACCCCCAGAAACTGTGAGAGAAGCATGTATTGTTTGAGCTACTAAGTTCTGGGGTAATTTGTTATACAGCGATAAATATCCAGTGTAGCCATTAAGTATCTTGTTTTCTACAGAGGTGTTTATGATATTGAGGCCACTCTGTTCTATTCCTAGTTTGCTGAGAGTATTTATCGTTAATGGGTGTTCAATTTTTTCAAGTACTTTTTCTACATATATCATATGATTTTTCACCTGTATTCTGATCATATGGTAAATTATATTTATTGATTTTCAATGTTAAACCAACCTTTCATTCCTGAGGTAAACTTTACCTTATTGTTATATAGTATTTCCATACACTATGGAACTATTATGTAGTAAATAGGAAGGAACAACTAAATACGTGTGACAAAATGGATAAATCTCAAAACCATTCTGGTTCCATTTATATTTAATTCTTATAAACTAATCTAGTAACAAAAAAGTAGACTAGTGCCTGCCTGGGGCCAGAAAGTAGGTAGGGATTGATGGCAAAGAGCAGAAAGCAAGGGTGATAGAAATGCTCTACATCTTGATTATGACAGTGGTTACTCAAATGTATAACTCATTGATCAGTTCTCAAAACGGGTACAGTTAAATGTATGTGAATTACACTTCAAGAGAGTTCATGTTTTAAAAGTTCCTACTTGTCCCCATACTGGCCATCTGCCAAAAAAATAAATAAATAAAAAAGTTCATACTTGGACTCTACAAAACTAAATCAATTGAGGACGTATTTCCTAGTCATGCCTATTGAAATAAAAATATTCAAACAATAGGTCTAGGGTATCCTTTAAGTATAATTATCTAGGTTCCAACTAAGCTAGCAATTTGGTTAATTACCACAGTAAGGGAGAAAACATTGGCCTACTTAATGGATTTAATCTATTCCCAAGTTTAAGTGGCTGTTAAGTAAAGGCTTCTGTCCTGTATATAGAATCATTAGTGTAGGAAAGTGTGCTCTCCGAGCCTGCTTTCCTGTGATGAAATTCAAATATGCTTGAGGAATCCAAACCAAAGTCAATTTTCCAAGGTAGAAATCTCTACTTAAATGATCCCAGCCTCAGAATGGGAGTTAAACAGAAGCACAATTCATGACTTTTCTGATGTTTTTCCTCTGTGCTGACAGCATTTCTCTTTTAGCCATGATAATCTTGAAATCTGTCTCACCCTGTACTAGAACTCTTCAGCCTGAAACACAGAGAAATGATACAACTGTCAACAGTTGTTTCTAAATAGGCCAGCCATAAAAGAGAAGTCATTGATAAGAAAAACAGTTAACATTATCAATTGTAAATTACTGTCAGTAAAAACAGTGATTTATTAGTTATTGCCATGCCTAACGCTAACTCTTCTCTCCCTTATCTGTGCATTCACAGAAAATGAAAACAATTAAGGAAATGAGAATTCGCTTCTGAATTGGTCATTGCACTGGTCATGTTATCATTCTTGTCACTCTCAGATTGGAATTCCAGAATGGTCAGCCCCTCCTGGATCCCTAGGCTTGTTCCAGCAACTGGAGCAGAGGAAAAAGAAAAGGGCTCTGTTAGTCAGGGTTTTCTAGAAAACCCAAACCAAAAGGAGATAGGTAGATAGATAGACAGACAGACAGATAGGTAGACCGATAGCTAAAGAGGAGGTTTATTATGGGAATTGGCTTATGTGATTATGGAGGCCAAGAAGTCCTACAGTCTGCCACCAACAAGCCCAAAACTCAGGACAGCCAGTAGTGGAATTCAGTCCAAGACTGCAGGCCTGAGAACTGGAGGAGCCACTGGTGTAAGACTCCAAGTCCAAAGGCCCAGGGACCAGGAGCCCCGAAGTCTGGAGAAGATAATGTCCCAGCTAAAGAAGAGAGAGGTAATTCATCCTTCATCCACCTTTGTGTTTTATTCAGGCCCTCAACAGACTGGATGATGCTACTCACATTGGTGAGGATGATCTTTACTCAGTCTGTTGATTCAAACGCTAATCTCTTCCAGAAACACCTTCACAAACACACCCAGAATAATGTTTTTCCATATATTTGGGAATCCCTTAAACCAGTCAAGATGTACAAAATTAACCTCACAAGTCACATTCAAGATCTTCTTTTTTCTCCTCTCTTATTTTGGGGGTGGAATCTAAGAACCCCATTATTTTTCTACTGGAGAAAGCCAAGGACTAATTCTGCCAGTGTGATGGCAGATGCCTTGCACCAGAAACACTGAAGAGTCTTGAAATCAAGGAGCATACCAACTGAGTGCAGGACAGCTAAGGTCCCTGAGTCCAGGAGGAGCTGGGAGCCAATAGCAAGTATTGGGGGATCATAATCAGTAAGACAGATGATAAAAAGTGCGGGCTAGGATATGGAAAAACTGGAACCCTCATACACTGCTGGTGGGAATGTAAAATGTTGTAGCTGCTTTGGAAAACACCTGTCAGTGCCTCAAAAGTTAATGCCACTCTGAGGTATACACCCAAGAGAAAGAAAACATATGTCCACGCAAAAACTTGTATGCAAATGTCATAGCGGCATTATTCATAATCGCCAAAAAGTAAAAACAACCCAAATGTCTATCAACTGAAAAATGAATAAACAAAATGTGGTATAGCCATATTTAGCCCTTAGAAAAAATGGAGTATTGATACATGCTACAACCCAGATGAACTTTTAAAACATTGTGCTACATGAAAGAAGCCAGTCATGCAGGACCACATATTGTATGGTTTCTTTTATATGAAACATGCAGAATAGGCAAATTTATCGCAACTGAAAGTAGATTTAGTGGTTACCTAGGGCTGGGGTGGGGGAGGCATGGAAGGATGGGGGTTGATGGATAAGGAGTGCAGTAGTTCTTTTTGGGGTGATTAAAATGATTGTGGTGATGTTTGCACAACTCTGCAATTACACTAAAAGCCATTGGATCCTACACTTTGAATGGGTGAATTGTATGGTATGTGAATTACATTTCAATAAAGACATTACAAGAACAAACAAACAAAAGCAGCAAGGGGCCAGGGCAGGTATGGAGAACCCAGAAGTTAGCCAGAAGGGAGAGGCTGAGAGACAGAATAGGCAGGTGGGCAGCTTGAGGCAGTTCTTAGGCGAGGTATCGTGTGCCGGTGCTGCTGTGTCTGTATTTGCTGCAAAGTGAGGCACTGACAGGGCTAGTGATTTAAAGGACCAGGAATGGGGTCCATGTCTACTGGACAGAGAGCTGCAGTTTTATAACTGAAGACTGCTTTTATAGTTGCTGCCAATAAAGAATTCTAGAGAGGCTGCTTCTGTGTTCAGGAGTTTGGGGGAGGTAGGTGGTAGGTACTGTGTTGATTTATTTAGATCCTCAGAGTCAGGAGATTGAGTTACTTATATTCAGTTCAAGACACTTTATGCTCTTTGATCCCATGTGAGGCCCTTTTTTGTATATTTCTTTATACAGTCCTTTTATCTCCCAAGCAGTCTTTTGGTTTATATGTGTACCCTTGCATATTGTGTGTTATCTTTTTGTATGCGTACATGTATATATCTTAAATTTAGTAAATATTATTGTCTTGGATATCTATTCTGTTTATCTTTTTTTTTGCTCTGCACTTTGTTTTCATGCTGTTAGATATACATCTACTTCTTTGCTTCTAACTGCTTGCTGGTGGGTGTCCACCACGCTTTATCTATCCGCACTCCCCACGATTGGCATGCGGGTTGCCTTCCTCCTCCCGGTACTCCAGATGATGTGTGGCATCCATGAGAACGTGCCCCACAGACCTCCAACCACAAGGAGTATAATTGACCAAAGGCCCAGCTACTCTGAAATCCATCTCTGGGCTTCAACCAAGGCCACGCTTGTCCCAGGCTGCTCCTCTCCAATGACGGACTGCAACAAAGACACTAAGACAGGCCCATTTCTGGGAGACACAGGATTTCTCTCACAGCTGATTTTGGCTTGAGGACGTTGTAGATTTACAGAAGCTTCCTGAGCACACATCCACTAACCTTCCTTCCCTCTTTGCTTTACTTGGGGTCAGACTTGCATTGTGGTATGAGGTCTCCCATGCCTCCCCATTTTCTCTCACAGGTATTCCCCCTAATAAATACTTTGTACATTTAATTGGTTTAATTCACATCTTGGTATCTGTTTCTTAGAAGACATGCTAACCCATAATGCTATACTGAACATCCTTGTACATATCCCCAAATAAAGTTGTGTGAATATTTTTGGAGGATATACACCAAGGAGAGAAATGAGTGGGTCCTAGGATGAGACCAGATCGCCCTTGGAGTGGCTGCTTTTAACTGTATTCTTATCAGCAATGCATGGGATTCCCATATCTTTGCATCCCTGCCTATTCGTGGCATTATCCAGCCAATTTACTCCCACCAAAGAGGCATAGAGTGATATCTTTCTTGTTTTAAATTCCTTTTATCTGATTACCAAAATTATTGTTATTTCTTTATATGCTTATTAGTCTTTACAGATTCCTTTCCTGTCGATTACCTGTTACACACTTTATCCACTTTTACATTTGGATTGCTTTCTTCTTCCTTTTGGTTTTAGGAATTCCTTGTATATTCTAGATATTGAACCCTTGTTAGTTTTAGATGTTGCAAACATCTCCCAATTTACCATCTAGTAACTTTGTCCGTGATGTGTTTGGCTGAACAGAAATCCTTAATTTTAATGTAATCAAGAGCATCCTTGTGGGGGCTGGTGGTGGTGTTTGTGCATTGCATTGTGGTCTTGAGCTTGACCCAGATTTCATTCCTGGCTCACCATGTCCTTAGATGTCACCTAGTTAAGTTACCTCTCTATTTTTTTCTCACTTTCACTTCCCCCACCTCCCAACTATTAGAACGACCTGACCAAATATTATCAAAACAAACACCATAAACAATATTAAATCTCTTAAAGATGATTTCTCAGCACAGGTGATCTTCATGGCATGGGACGAGGTGATCTTAAGTCCTTGTAAAGCATCCCTGGCAGCTCCAGCCTGCCTGTCATTTTTAAATTCAACAAGAGCAATGCTATGCCTTCCAGGAATTACACATACTTCCTTGGATACAGGGAACTAAACAGCATGGACAACATCATCCCATTAGTCTCTGCAGTAAATTATTAAGGAATAACGTGTAGTTGGAGGTCATCAGGAAACTGAGGACTTGATGTTCAATTTTCTTGGGTGTTAACTGAACTTGATGTTCCCTGCCCGGACTTTTTGTTTGTGGTTGTTGCAGTCTGTCCTACACTTTTGGCTAGGAATAACGTGTAGTTGGAGGTCATCAGGAAACTGAGGACTTGATGTTCAATTTTCTTGGGCGTTAACTGAACTTGATGTTCCCTGCCCGGACTTTTTGTTTGTGGTTGTTGCAGTCTGTCCTACACTTTTGGCTTTTTTTCAGCTCTTTATCAGCAAAAGTGCCACATATTTTAGATAATTGTATGAGAATCTGTTTTTGCATTCTGGATTCACATTGGTTTACCATAAAATGGAAATCCTTGCAACTGTCTGAAGGCATTCATGGATGAGCCCAGTTCCTTAAATACGATGGAGGCTTGCCACAGTATCTACTACATGACCAAACCGAGACAACAGGGCATACAAGAGTCTCTTCAATTCTTCTTTTCAAATTTTGTCATTCATATCATTGATATAAATTGTATGATTTGGTTCGATATCCATGTTTTGGGTTCAACTGCTCAAATAGCCTGAGGCCTACACTGTCTCCAGTTAGCACTCAGCAAGTTCCCTCTCTTTCAATTTTTCATCTCAAAAATGGGGATAATATGAGATAATCCTACTCTTCTGAAGCAATTGAGATAGACTGTTGGTTGATAAACTAAAAACAGAGAATCATTAAACACCATACATATGTTAAGCATTTTCTTTTAACTTAAAACATACAAATATGCATTTATTTATACATCTTTTTGTAGTGCACAGGCCTTTTCTTTGAGAACAATTTTGCTAACTGTACTTTACTTCTTTATTCTTACTAATCCAGACCCATAATGCATTGGGAACAATTTTCAGTTTGAGATTCTTTAAAGTGTAGCAAGAACTTATATCTTCTGGATTTTACAATATTTTCTGCATTTTTACAGTTGTTCTTATTCATATTCAATTGAACAGAAAGTTTTCTTTATCATATCTTTCCAAAGCATTCCACTAAATTTTCTTAGACACAAGTCTTCATACTCCTATTTAATTAGTTTATGTACTCCTTAATTAAATTGTACACTTATAACAAGTACAATAGGCACAAACAGACTTGAGAACAAACAATATGTTTTTGTAAGCATATGACTCAACATGTGTCGTGTTGAACTGAAGAGCACAGGCAAACCAGAGTCCTTGGCTGCAAATGGTCCACATGCCCTTGGAATTGGTCCTTCTGGGTTATGGAAAAAACAGACATCCTTGGAGAATGCAATGAATTGTTTAAGTGAGGCCTGCTTCAGATTTTCCATTATCTACCTTTTGGCAAGTTGTGCCAAACACTGTGCCTGGTACTTTGTAAATGCTCAGTAATTGTTAATAATTATTAATATTAGACTAGTGGTTCTCAACTCTGAGTGATCAGTCCCCTCCTTCCCCCCTGGTGACATTTGGCAATGTCTCAGTGTCTGGAGACATTTCTGGTTTTTAGAACTGAAGAGGTGGAATCTAGTGGGTAGAGGCCAGATATCCTAAACATCCTCCAGTGCCCTAGACAATCCCCACAACAAAATGTCAATAGTGCCCAGATGGAGAACGCTGCACTAGACTATGTGCTTCAGGAGAACAAGAACCATATATGTGTTTATTCACAATTATATCTCTAGTACCTAATACATCCCATGGTTCATAGTAAATCCTCAATAAATCTGTGTTGATACGTGCATGCAAACTGACTAAATGAGTTAAAGCATTTGAGTCGAGTGAGACTCAGAATTACGCCCAAGCCTTCAAAGAGCACACAGACCCCTTCCCAGAAAGTTAATCCAGAGTACCCTGTGCCTGAGCCTGACTCCTGTCTACTACAGTAGGTCAACTGTGATTGCTTTAGTCTTCATCTGCTTATATGGTTTTTGCCTATCATATTTATCCACTCAGAATTTTTTAAAAATTCTTTTGGTAATTGATCTCTGACTAGATCCCTGAACATTGCTCCCACCCTACAATTCAACTTTGGCCCATGGCTCTGGAGAGCCCAGCCACCCACCCCTCCGTTGGTGGTCATCCCCTCGCTCTCCTGCCTGGCCCCCAAGGGCTTGCTTCTGTTCTGCCCCTGGCCCAGGGGAGGTTAGACAAGGGGAGAATGCAGGTGCTGGAGCTGGTTAGAGAGAGGCTCAGGGAAACAGGGGACCTGGCTTCTCACCTGAGGTCTACTGCTTATCCCCAATATCTTGGATAAAATCCCATATTTACCTTTTCTTAATCTCAGTTTTCATCCATAAAATGGAAACAATAATGCTTTTCAACTGACTTCACAAAGTGGTTTATAATAAAATGATAAATAAATGTGATATTCAGAAAAGTTTACAAATAACCTAAAATAAATGTCTTTGGTAACAATGTCAAAGAAAACAACTTTAAATGTGTGTGTGTGTGTGTGTGTGTGTGTATAAACATCTTATATTTCTTTACCACTATTGCATTCTCACAGCCTTATCTGACATTTATATAATGCGTAAAGTTCGTAAAGGGCTTTATCTTGGGTTTTTTTTTGTTTTGGGGTTTTTTTTATGGTGGCTGATCAGTACAGGGATCGAACCCTGGACCTTGGTGTTATCAGCATCATACTCTAACCAACTAAGCTAACCGGCAAGCTCAAGTCTTTATCTTTTGATCTTCATGACCTTGTAAGGCAGGCTGAGAAATGTTATTTCCATTTCACAGCTGGGAAAACAGAGCCCTACAAAGGTTAGTGCTTTGCACAGCTTAAATAGGTAGTAGGTTCCAGGGAGTCTGGACCAGGAAACAGACCTGCGGTCTTTCCACTATGATATCTGATAGAGTTTGGATGTGTTGGCCCCACCAAAGCTCATGTGGAAATCTGATCCCCAATGTGGCCTTGCTAGAAGCTGTTTGAGCCACGGGGGCAGGTCCCTCATGAATGGATTAATGCCTCTCTGGGAGGTGGAGGTCCTGAGTGAGATCTCGCTCTATTAGTTCCCACAAGAACTGTTTGTATTAAAGACCCTGGCACCTCCTCTCTCTCTTGCTTCCTCTTGCCATGTGATCTTCTTGTACCCACTGGCTGCCTGCCACTTTCTGCCATGAATAGAAGAAGCCTGAGGCCCACACCAGTTGCAGCTGTCCCAGAATCATAAGCCAGATAAACCTCTGTTCTTTATAAATTACCCAGTCTCAGGTATTTCTGTTATAGCAACACAAAACGGACTAATACAATATCCTACTACTAAGCAGATCCTCTGAAGACACATCAAAATGACTTAGATGAAGTCATACAAAACAATCACATTATAAGGGGGATTGGCATAAAAGAAAGTTGCACAGCATAAACCCTAAGGATATTTTACAGTCATATTGCATGATGTAAAATGGGGAAACAGCAAAGCTAGGCAGCATTTTGTCTTTTCCTTGCTTTGAAACATTTCACTTGGAGGGGATTTGCATATGGCCTTAAAATTTCTCCACTCATCCAAGTTTTGGCTCTTTTTTTGTGGCATGAATCTACAGAACAGCAAATGCCATAACTTTTAATTCACGCATGATTGTTGCCTGTGTCACTCTGTGAAATTCAGCCAGGCTGAGCAGTACTTACAGATGGATGGAATGGAAGGAGGCACTGGGACTTGGAAGTGTCTCTGTCCCCCGGGGTAAAACACAAGGGAGGGAAAAGGAACCAAGCAGTTGCAGCTGCAGTTAATAATGGTTTTGTGCACAGTGCAGATCAAGTACAACTGAGAAGTCAGTGCAGATCAAGTACAACTGAGAAGTTCTGAGCAGCAGTTGAGGAGGGAAAGGGTTCCAGCAGGTGTGTGAAGCACAGAAATGGGGCATTCAAGGTGGAGTTCCCTTAGAAGTCCAGGACACCAAGCCAGTAGTCTGTTAGCAGTGGGGAGGTTTGTGAGTTTGGTCCCTGCAAGCTGGAGTGGTGAGGCAAAGGGAGGCTCTTGTTTTAAGAGGAAATTGGGACACTGGCCAGGTTATTGGGAATGGACTCAGAGATAGAAACCCAGATGCAAGAAATGGGGCATGGGTAAGAAGACCGAGAATTCAGGAATAAAATAGATGCTACTTAAGAACCTCTCTGGGGGTTGGTTGTAGTGGAGCTGGAGTAGAAAGACTGCTCTGTGGGAAGAGGAAAATGAAGACACTAGGTTCTAGACTGTACAGAAGAGGTGGTAGACTAACAATTGTCAGTAAGCTGTGGGATCCTTGGTTGTTTCTGTGGTCCCAGCATGAACACAATACCAGACACACTGGATATCTGGGCTCCAGAAAAATCCCTTCCCATGTACCACCCTAGAGTACTCTCAGATGGTACCACAGAGCTATTATTGGAGAAGTAAAAGAAAATGTGAGAAACTCTCTGAGTTGAGATTTTAAATATTTATAGTATTCTCTGCTACAGATCTTTAGTTAACTTCCTTTGCTCCCTGGTGCCACCTTGCACCTGTCACCAACCCACAGACGTCTTTCCAGGCAGTCAGCCCTGACCTCCTAAACCTGTGAGCAGTCTCCTTGAACACAGCCTAAAGTGGGAGGGAGGGAGGGAGGATGGGAGAAAAGGAGGTCTTTCCAGGCAGTCAGCCCTGACCTCCTAAACCTGTGAGCAGTCTCCTTGAACACAGCCTATCAGAGGCATTAAAGTGGGAGGGAGGATGGGAGAAAAGGAGCAAGGGAGGGGAGGGGACCAGCTCTAATAGAGGCCTAAATTGGGAAGACACTGAAAAGGAAGTGGTGTAGACAGAGAATACAGGTAGCTCTCCAAAACATTTTGCGCTAGGATTGAGTCTGTTGTGCATAAATCTTTCCAAAATTGATCTACAAAGGAATGAATAAGTCAATGAAGAGATGAATAAACAAATCAGTAAATGAATCAAAAAATCAGTGAGCTGATAAATGAATGAATGGTGAAGATAGGAAATGGCAACATGCAACCATCATTATACAGGTATGTATATGAGAGAGAGAGAGAGAGAGAGAGAGAGAGAGAGAGAGAGAGAGAGAGAGTGTGTGTGTGTGTGTGTGTGTGTGTGTAAATGAGGAAGAATTCAAAGCGTCAGTGGCTGTAATAGGTACACAGAGGGATACCCTCACTCTTAGATTGGAATTGGTGACAAACTAAAGAAGTCACAAACCCCAAAGTGCCTCAGAAGCCCTCGCCCCTAGAATGGTCACAGACGTGTTTAGCAGCTGCACCCTCACAGCTGACAGCTGTCACGTTCAACCCTCCCCTTTCCCCATCCTGCCACAGGATATGGAGCAAAGAGGGGCCCAAGTCAAAGGACATGCCACTCAACCAGTCCTTTCTCTGACGAGTCACATGTTTACTCCCTGACACTACAAAAGAAACAGAGTCACTCACAGAGTATATAACTAATGCATTAATGCAAATGAAATCTTGTGCTTCTGAAAGACCAGAAACCCAGCATTGGCTAAAATAAATGCACTTTACAACAGAGTGGCAAAACTGTAGCTATACGGAGTGGGGTAACCTCTAGCTTGATTTTAAACTAGTCAATCTATAAGGGGAAAAATATTTCCTTATAACCTGTCGTGGCTGACCTCTTCTGAATGGATATCAAGTTCTTAACTAACTGATAAAGGGAGCAAGTACCAGGATCACCTGGGGAGATTTGTCAAACTTCACATGCTCCAGTTGTCCCAGCCCTTATTCTCATATTCCCTGCCTGAGACATAAGCCATCAGAGGACAAGGAACTAGACCTGAAGTTGTTTGCAGTATCACTAACACCCAACACAGTACCTGCCACAAAGTGTGGGCTAAATATGTATTCTTGAATAAATGAAGAATAGTGAGTGAATTTGGATATTATTATAATCATAGAATTTGGAGTTTGAAAGGTCCTAGAGCTTAATCAATTACCTTCTTATTTAATAGCAGAAGTTAGGTCCAGAGTGAAGTGACCTGTTTGATATCACACATATAACTAATGGCTCAACATGGCTACTAAAATTGCAGGAGACTTCAGTGTGGTTAGTGTAAAATTATAAATTAATCAGTAAACATAATTGTTTTTGCAAAGAACAAAGCACCAGTTTTAGAGAATGGGTTAGTGCTGTGGTTTGAACGTTCCTCCAAGCTCATGTTGGAGCTTAATTCTTAATATGGTATTTGAAAGTTGGGGCCTTTAAACGGTGATTGGACCATGAGGGCTATGCCATCATGAATGGATAAATCCATTCATGGATGAAGTGGTTAATGGATGAATGGGTTACCACAAGAATGGCACTAGCAGCTTTATGAGGAGAGGAAGAAGCACGTCGGCAGGCTTTTGCCTACCTGACCACGTGACACCCTGAGCTGCCTGGGAACTCTTCAGA
>NW_007726594.1:546969-547846 GCF_000696425.1 Galeopterus variegatus | reverse complement strand
GTCGGCAGGCTTTTGCCTACCTGACCACGTGACACCCTGAGCTGCCTGGGAACTCTTCAGAAAGACCCCCCCCCCAAGAAGAAGGCCCACACTAGCTGTGCCCCCTGGACCTTAGGACTTCCCAGCCTACAAAACCATAAGAAATAAATTTGATTTCTTTATAAATTACCCAGTCTCAGGTATTCTGTTATAAGCAACAGAAAACAGACTAATACAATCAGATGGTCTAATTGAAAGAAAGAAAAGACATGCTGGGATCACACTTTCAAGTGTAGTGGGTACGGCCAAGGCTCAATCCCATGGGGATCTTGTCATCCCCATTCTGGAAAGCCCTTCTGCCAACTAAGCTTTGTCTTACAATCCTAAGCTTACAAAGCACAGTCAAGGCACATGGTTTGTCAGAGAGGTATCGTCTCCTCAGCAGGAGAAAAGGAGCCAGTACTGAATGCCAACTCTGTGCTAGGTGTTTCAAAGAAGATTCTGAGAGAGATGCTCATTGATCAAGAATGATCCAGGTGAGATTCCATTTTAAGTCATATGATCCTGATTATGAAGACCCTCAGGACCATGAGAACATCTTTTCATGAAGCAACAGTGAAGTGTCATGAACATGGCTACCAATTTCAGGGGAATACCTACCTATTTCTATTGTCAAGATCTCAGAAATAATTCAACATTTAAATGGTTACCTCTTTTCTATTCAGCAAAGTCCAGAATAAAAACCACAGACTCCACTTGCAGGTTCTTTTCAATATCTCACACACCAGAGATACATAAATAAATCTATCTGGTTTTCAGTTGCTAGAAAGCAGGTTGTTAATTTTTTTTTTTTGTCTTTTTGTCTTTTTCCGTGTCCGGCAACGGATCGCAACCCTCA
>NW_007726594.1:545015-545863 GCF_000696425.1 Galeopterus variegatus | reverse complement strand
GCTTCCCAAGCGGCGCACTATCCAGTGCGCCACCGGGCCGGCCCGAAAGCAGGTTGTTATTTTAAACTAACTAACTAATTATATATCTTTCCTATTGAGAGTGACATTTTCCATGTGGCCACTAAGACACCACCTAGAGAAGATATTGATGAGGCACAATCACCTTCTCACACTGTGCTTTGATAATTGAGCAACTAGAAGGGAACACTGATGTAGAGGGGATGCAAATTTATCAAGCAAATGATCCAGTCATTTTATTACCTTCTTGATAGTAAGGGCACCTTGTGAAACAGGTCCCTGTGAAGAACTTAAACCATCTGTTTTTAGACTGTATGCATCCATCCAAATGTCAAAACCAAAATCAAGTGTTACCATGTGAAACATTTTGAAAATATTTGCATGTAATCCTGATAAAAAATGTTTAGAGCAGAATGTTCTTAGCCACTATGTTTCCAAAAATATCTCTTGCATATGCCAACAATTGAGCACACAACTTGTGTTATCTGTGACTTCAACCATGTGTACTGTTCTTCATCTTTGGAGCCAGCTGTTGAAGGGCATTAATCTCAAGGTTACTCATCATCTGAAGAAGATCGTTGGTCAATGGCACACACAGTCATCCTGGGCCGGGCAGTTCTAATCATACTCCATACAACATGCATTGCAAATGGAGGATAAGAGTCTTTGCAACCATGGGTGGCCTGCGTGACTGCACAATGTCATTGAGACCAGAGATATGCTACCATGAGAGCAGGAAGCCATTTCTAAAATTAAAAAATGTACACTATTGCCTTGCTTGTCCTCAGATAACTGATTTGTGAAATCCACCAGTCAATTAAGATTTAAAC
>NW_007726594.1:541113-543910 GCF_000696425.1 Galeopterus variegatus | reverse complement strand
AAACAGGGCTGTGGTTTTAGTCAAGGCCAATAAAAGAAACAAGGCAACTCTGCACTAGTTATAAGAATAAACTGTTAAATAAGCAATTCCATTTAAATGAATTTATCTTAATAAAATAAAGATGAGAGCAAAGATTAATGTACAGGGATATTCATAGCAGGATTTGTTTTATGGGAAAAAAATTGAGAGAGAGAAATCTTAACGTTCAATAACAGCATTACACAGATGATGGCACAGCCATTAAAAATACTAATATAGATGAAAAATGTTTACATGAAATGTTAAATAATGAAAAAAGTTATAAAATACTAAAGACGGATGAGAAAATTTTTATGGAAAAAATATATCTACACATATATAGTCCAGAAGAATATATGCTATAATTATGGCTTACTCTAACTTTCTCTCTTCTTTCTAGAATGAATATATAAAGACTTGCATTTCTTAAAAATGGAATGCTCTGAAATTTCCTCTTATCCTTTCATGAAGAGGACTGAAAAAGCACACAAAAGGTGTGTTGCTAAATAGTTCCAAATACTGATAAGGAGGGATCCAAAGGCCATACCAGGATCATAGAAACTCCAAGGTCTCGGGGGCCTGCAGAAAAGACTTCGGCAACACCAAGTGCTCCTGGTCAAACGAGGTCCCCAGTGCCTCCCTCCTTGGCCTGATTCCTCTCTGACTTGAGGCAGCCCCATCTCTCAGACTGATTATATTTCAAATGAGTGACTCAAATGAGCGAGTTTGCCTAATAGATTTCGATTTTGTTTCTGAGACCTTTTCTTTATGCAAGAATTGGTTAGCATTGGGTCAGTCATTTATATATTAACACTTCTGAATATTCATAAACAGGAGCTGCTTTAGTGTTCCCAAACTGTGCTTCATGAATAATTCATATGTTTGACAGCAACTATGTTATTCAATTTATTTAAAGACTACAATCAATCTAGCACGCTGCTCCAAAACATAGCAACCAGTCCTTTAACTATAGAGTGCTTTAAAATTTCTTTCTAGTTATTTCTCCATCACATTAAACCAGTAATATAGGGTAATTACTAATAACTCTAACTCCATTTTGCATGTCACCACAATCAACATATTGATTGCTTTTTGATTATAATAAATGGTTGGTTAAATTGAGGATTTGCGATTAAGAATGTTAAACTTCGATATTTATTTAATTCAGCTGCACCAATTTAGGTTCTACATGGTAATTTCATAAAAAGCTATTGAGAATCAGAGTAGTTATTTGAATCAAATTATAAAGACAGCCCAGTTTCCCCAGGAGAATCTGGCATTTAAGTAAATTACAGCAAGTAAGGGTTTGGTTTTGCTGCTTGGAGCATACAAAAAACTCCAGCATTATGCTCATTTTGATATGTAAATAAGTGGAGGAAAACTTAGGAAATTCTTTTGTTAATTTCTTATTTTAGGATTTAAAGAAACACTTCTCCGAGAAAGACTAAATGAAGCCTTATTTACGCAAAACTTTGCCCTAGGTATAGGCAAGGGTATAAACTGGCTGGGTAAAGACATGAACAAGACTTATTTTAGGATTTAAAGAAACACTTCTCCGAGAAAGACTAAATGAAGCCTTATTTAGGCAAAACTTTGCCCTAGGTATAGGCAAGGGTATAAACTGGCTGGGTAAAGACATGAACAAGAATTAGGGGGGGCAGGGATGGCAGAATAGTCACTTTGCTAGAGAATTTGAGAGATTATCTAGACCTTGGCTTACAGCCAGGAAACCCATTTCAAAGGAATGAAAATGCATCATATTTTAGAGTCCCTGAGGAAGAGACAACCATGTTTTTGTGAAAACCCAGTTTTGTGATTAACAAAGATTAGCCCAAACTGGAATGAGAATTGTTTGAAAACTCTCACTAATATCATCTAGACTGCGCTTCCATCTCATTTCCTCTTATTCTCTCTGAATGGCCATCTCTCAACACCTTCCTCATTTATTCAGTTAAGAAATGTAATATATCCCCATGAGGCCTGTGTCTCCCTCTCCATCAACCAGGGACATGATAAAATTATACAGAAGCAGCTTCTATATTTTCTTGACCTGTTTCATATTGTAATGTTCCTGAAATCACGATGCATGATTCATGTGCTGTTTGCTGCCCCCCTCCCATAAGCTGTTATGCATGAATTGAATGGCCTCACAATTCATAAGGTGATAGACTGGAGGAACTATGGTACTATCACTGCCCATGGGCTCATCTAGACAAGAGTTCCCTTGGAAGTATAACCAACCTGAGCTGCGCCTGTCTTCTTAGAGAAACCCAAGTCCTTCCTATTCATAAAGCTGCTGTGGGAACTAATTCTTCCAGAAACCCTGCTATTAGTGCTTCATGGTTTACCTCCATGTCAACACTGGACACCACTCAAGATAAGACTTCTCTGTCATCTCCTCTCTCCCAGACTCTTTCCCATATTGTTTCATCCTTTTTTTCTCCCACCTCAACCCACTACTTTTCCTTTCCCTCCCAAAGCTGCCAGTTGTACTCTTGGGAAACCCTATTTCCTAAACACAAACTCCACTGAATTTTCAACATCACAAAATGTTCCCTACCTCTTCTTGCCTAAACTGAATCCCAGACCTTCCCAAGGAAACTGCTTGCCCCGCAGCCTTTAATACTTGCTTCTCACTCTTCCACTCCTGATGTATCCTGAGGTCGAGAGATTAGCTTGACAGCACCTTCTCTCATCAGTGCTACATTCAGGCCACTATTCTTCCACCCTTGAGTACATCCTTTTTTCCTTTAAGGCCCACCATCTGTCTTTACTGTCC
>NW_007726594.1:539749-540834 GCF_000696425.1 Galeopterus variegatus | reverse complement strand
TTCTTCCACCCTTGAGTACATCCTTTTTTCCTTTAAGGCCCACCATCTGTCTTTACTGTCCCCTCTTCCTCATCTCTCTTACTTGTCGACCTCATTATGTCTCATCAGTTCCTGTAAACCCTGACTCCTCATCCACCACCTCCCTCTTTCCCCAGGTCTTTCACCACTGATGGCTGCTTCAGTGTCTGTATAAAAGACCCATCCAGCACATCAGTGTCTTGTTTCTTTCCTTATTCAACTCCAAATACCATCACTTTCACCTACTCCAATAGCCATACCTTAGACCTCACCACCACCGAAAATGATTCCACCTCTAAAATCTTCAAACACCCCACTAACATGGTCATAATCTCCTATCCTTACATTTCTCTCACTCAAAATTCCTACTGTCTGTTCCTGACTTGGTTTCTTCATCCTCTCTATACTTCTTCTATCTAATCTAGATCCCAGAGCCCATCACTTCTACCGCTCTCTATCCAGTTTCCTCCACTGTCTCTCCTATTGTCCTTCCATCACACCTGCCCAGCAACCTCCAAGCCTGGAGAACCCAACCACCTGCTTTCTGTGCCCCATACATAGTCTGCTGGGCACTGATGGAAAAAATAAAATCACGTATAGTCAAGACTCTGTGAACTCACAGATTCCAACCAGGTCCTTAGTGGCTCCCAGGCAACTACAATTACTTCTATTGTCTGGGTTAGCTTTTCTCCCACTCTCTACAGAAATCATTTAAATGCCCTCCTCTCCCCCAGGCTTTTAAAACAATATCCCACCACTCTTCACCCTCCTCTCACTTGAAACTTCACCTCAAGAAAAGTAGAAGCCATCATATGGGAACTCCCTCAACTTTGTGGTAGCCAATGCACAGTTTACTTATGTCTCTACCTCTTCTTCCTTCTTTTCTCCATTGCCAAAATGGGAAAAGTGTCCTGCATCTAATCTTAGTCTATTCTCTCTATCTTGTAATCTGATCTCATTTTTTTCCAACATCTCTCCAGATTGTATCTTCCCACACACAATCTCCTTCCTGGAAGCATTTAAACAAGGCCTAGGATTTCCCGTCTAAAAAAAAAAGAAAGAAAAAG
>NW_007726594.1:535927-537843 GCF_000696425.1 Galeopterus variegatus | reverse complement strand
ATTCTGCCTTCTTAATATTTCCTGAATCTTCTCCCCTCCCCTGGTGCCACTATATAAGTTCATGTTATCATTCTTGCCTCCTCTAGTTTGTACTTCACACCATAGCCAGGTGATCTGTCCATAACACAAGTAAGATAATAACACACCATTATATGAGGATAATATCCTCATGTCTCTCAAGATAAAGTCCAAATCCTTTATATATTACCCAAGGCTCTCTACATTTGGACTCCTTTTTATCTGCCCTATCTTATCTCTTGCCACCGTTCTTCCTTTTGCTGAGCTACTTGCAGTTTTGGGAGATCAGGCCATTGTATCAGCTGTTACTTCTCCCTGAAATATGCTGCCCCACTTCCTTTTCTTGCTAATCCCTAGTTTTTCAAGGCTCCACTTGAATACACTCCCTTTGCAAGCCTTCCTTGAGGCCAACGTCTCATTCCACCTCCACCCGGACTGGGTTAGACGCCCTTGCACTCCCATAGCACCCTATCATTGCGTGTTTCACGATGATGGATGTGATCCTTGAAACTGCGGCTGTGCCTTCTTTACTGTAATATCCCCAGCACTTAGTGCAGTGCCTAGCACAATGCAGGCACTCCATTAATATTTGTACATAAATTAATGAACAAGTGAGCGAGTGAGTGATGTTTCAACCTCTGCACTAGACATTGGAGCTCTAAGTGTACCGTGGGCTATGAACCATAGAAAGAGCACAGGCTGTGTGTCCTAGCATGGCTACTTTCTGGATAATCTTGGGAAAGTACTTAATCAGTTTGACCTNATTGTATCTTCCCACACACAATCTCCTTCCTGGAAGCATTTAAACAAGGCCTAGGATTTCCCATCTAAAAAAAAAAAGAAAGAAAAACTCTCTCAGCTCCACATCCACCCTGTCTTATTTTCTCCCTTTCATAGACAAGACTCTTCAGAGAGGCATCTGCCCTCAATATCTCTACTTCCTCACCTGTAATTTATTTCTTGACTACTGCAATCTGGGCTTCTCCATGAAGACACTCTCCTTGAGATGTTTAACCCATGCTGTTAAACCCAGTGGATACTTTTGAGTCTTTATTTGACCTCTGTGGGCATTTGACCACATGAACCATATCATCCCTTTTTGAAGCTCTTTTCTGGACTTCTACGAAGCCATGTTCTCTTGGTTTCCATCCTACTTCTTTGGCCACTTCTCAGTCTTTCTCTGAGGCTCCTCTTCTGATGCCTGTTCTGTCAATGCGGGTGGCCCTCTGGGTTCTGTTTGGCCCTCTTCTCTTCTCTGCTGGATGATCTCTACCACTTCTTTGCCTTCAGTTATCATCCGTATTGTGTCAGTTCAGGTTTTCCAGGAAGCATCCACCAAGATGTGACTAGATGTGCAAGAGATTTACTGGGGAAAATGTCTGCAAAGGATAAAGGGAAAAGAGAGAAGGTAGGCTGGGAAAACACTCAGACCAGGTTATTCCAACACCCGTGAAAGAAGAGGGATGAGGAAGGAAGATTGGGTAGAAAGAGTCTCAGACTATCAGGCAGTTCCAGTCAAGCCCATGGAAAATACTGGGGCCAAAGTTGCCTGTTAAATAGCCCCGTGCCAGCTGGGAAGTGTGGTCTTGGTGTGAACATGGTGCTGGATCCAAAGGGGGACAGGCTGTGTCTGTCAGTCAACTATGTTTCTCATAGCAGAGTCTCTTGAAGGAGGTCTGTGCAGTGCACTTTCATGGCTACCACACGTATCAATAAAATCAACCTTGACAGGGCAACAGAATCCCAATGGAGCTCTTTAAAAACATACATATCTACATCCCGAAATTTTCATTCATTTTGTTTGGGATGTTACATCCTCATTTGCAAAAAAGCTCATGGGCAATTCTGATTCCTAGCCAAGTGTGGGAATGAAAACAATGATCTTTATGTTGATAATT
>NW_007726594.1:530517-534202 GCF_000696425.1 Galeopterus variegatus | reverse complement strand
GTGTGTCCTAGCATGGCTACTTTCTGGATAATCTTGGGAAAGTACTTAATCAGTTTGACCTTCAGTTTTCTCATCTGTAAACTAAAAAGTATCCCTCTGCTGTAATGATTAAACAAATCATTATTCAAAACATGGTGCCTGTCACATGGAAAGCATACTCTAAAATTTTAGTTTCTTGCCTCTCTTCCCTTTTGCAATCTTTTAGTTTAAGTCTATGTCTAATCGAATCCAATATGCCTCCTTCATCCTTTCCCCCATAGAGCTATTTCCTTCCTGTACATTAGACCATCTTCCCACAAGTCATCTACATAGCCACCTTAGTCTTTTCTTTGATTTCTTCCAAGAGACAATTCTTGTACCTCATTGCTGAAGCAGACACCACTAATGGTTTTTGCAGAAACTGTGGCGTCAGACACTATATCAGATCCATAAGTTACTGCACATCCATGTGCACAAAGGATAGCGCCTGAATTCCCAGGTGGGAAATGATAAATATAATTGCTGAAGTGAATACCATTAATGGTTTTTGCAGAAATTGTGCTGTCAGATCCTTCATCACTTGGACACTTGAACTCCCAACAGCAACCAGGATAATAAATTCAGCATTGAAACACAATCTTATTTGTGTTTCATGGGGACAAAGCAAAGGCTGATAACAAATCCTTCTCATCCAGACACTCTAAAGAAACTGACTTAGGACTCCAGTCCTACAAAGATTAATCAACTAACTAACTAATTAAATCTTCTACTATTTGCTGAGTGCCTTTTATGTCCTAACCATTGTGAATGGTCTAAGTACAGGGATAAGAAAGGGATAAGTACAGTTTGGAACATGAAACAATTAGCACAGTAGTTAACAGCATGGGCTGTAGATTCTGTCTGTTCAAACTCTAACCTAGGCCCCCTTGTTAACTGCTTATGTGACCCTGATCAGTTAACTTCTCTGTGCCTCAGTTTTCTTGTCTGTAAATTGGGGATAATGATAGCATCTTTCTGATAAGGTTGTAAGGAATAAATACACATGTCAGGGATGACTTAGAACACTGCCTGCCACAGTATACTCTTGAAAATGTTAACCACTATTATTGTGGGAACCCAGAGGAGGGGTATCCAGCCAGGCTGGGGACCAAGAAGGGCTTCCTGAAGAAAAAGTTGTCTAAACTGAGATTGGAAGGATTAGTTTAGGTGAACATAAGAGTGTTTTAGATAGTAGGAACAGTATCTACAAAGCCCCACAGTACAGTGATTATGATCCAAGGTGGAAAACTGTTAGCTTGAGAGTTGCCGAGTTACTGTGTGTGTCTGTGTGTCTGTGTTGGAAGTAGGAGAGCCATATAGAGATGAAAAATGTCTTCCACTTGTCCTTCAGGTTCTACTCTCCTTCACCCTGCTCTTTGCCCCAAGACTGACTTGTATGGACTACTTCAGTGGCTCCCTTATTTACTGGTTTCCAGTTGCATTTGGTCATGAAGGGGAGAGAAGACAGTGAGAGTGGGATATTACTCTCTTAGTTCCCTTCCTGTGGGTTCCAGTGGGCCACAGCTCATGTCAAGCCACTCTCCTCACCCAGGCATGGTAAGGAAAGAATCTTCCCCAGGCATGTTGAGGAAAGAATCCCAGCCAAGGAAAGTGCCTGGGAATAAGCTCACCAAGCCTGATATTTTTTGGATCCCTGGATATTTCTAACACTCACTTGATATTTCTATTCCCATCCCAAGTGTAAGCCTTGAGGAGCAAAGAGAAGAGAGGTCTCTATCTTTCTCTTTGTATACCCTTTCTTTCCCTTAAAGTCTTCTAGGACCAAAAGGTATGGATTTCTACTTTCCACTTTCTCTGTATCGTGTCCTCCCTATTTGCTATTTGTTGGGGCAGATGGCTTTATGGCCTAACCATGTAATGGAAATGGTATCTACTTTATGCTACTATGTAAACTTCTATGTTCTGAATGCTTCATGAGTGGCTCTGGAAATAGTATGCATGGCATGACTTGGCTCAAGTGATTACTTGGAATAAATACTTTGGTTTAATGTGCTCATGATCTTTTACCTGTGACATGAAGATTAGCAATAATGTATATACAGTGTGATACACAATTCCTGGCATGTAGGAAGCACTTACCATACAGTGCCTGTTATTATTTTGTAAGTCAGAGATGATGTAGTAGTGCGATTATTATTAATTCTTAGGCAGTGATTCTGACGGGCTCTCTCTACTGCCCCCAGACAACTACAGACCTGCTTGCATAGCTTTTTTCTTTTTTTTTTCTTTTTTTTCATTTTATGATTTTTAAGCCTGCATCTAGGATTCTTCTGTATAGAGCTGTGGTAATCCTGTTATCACCTGCCAGCTAATGTCAACTGTTCTGGTTCCCGACACTCCTTCACTTTGCCCTTGGGAAGTACAGCTCACTGAGAAGGAATAAGTCAGCCATTACAGCTGTCTCTGATTCCAGCCCTGCAAAGCTCTCACCTCTGGGCCACCAGCACCTTAAACTTCTAACTTCCTCAGAGCCACTAGCACCTTAAATTTGTCAGGTATGAGAGCTGCTGACATTACCAGAATTGGCCTCTAGGGGCACTCTAATCTCTCTAGTCACCAGAGTCGAAGTGGTCAGGTGGAGATCCAAAAAATGGGCTCTTTAACGCAAAACAAGCCCTTGATCCTAATATAACTAGGAGAGCCCCAGACTGGTTTTGTTTGCACAGCTCCTGGGTTCATAGGATCCAGATTCTTCTCTTTGGTGCTGTTTCACTTGGATGGTAAACCAAGGTGCATGTACTCTGAGCTTAGGGCAGTTTGAGGGTGGCACTATGGTAAGATAGGGTGGTTTTCCAAGTCTTTTCCAGAATCCTATAATCCTCTCTGTGTGTTGTCCCCTACCTCATCCTGTCTGGCGCTGAGAAGCACTGCACACCTGCTGTGTAGCAGCCCTGGCGATGAAGGAGTATATTCTACCTGATCTCTTGACTTTTCACTTCCATCTCCTGGACATTATAAAACTTCCTAGAAATCCTGCCTTAGTTCATGATCTATTTCTCTTAATTCTCTTAGTTTTGCCTGACCTAAAACACTGGTTGCTCATTAGAACTGGTTCTACCTCTAATTCAATCAACATCTTTCAAAGTATGGTCTGGGGACAAAAGACATCAGAGCCACTTGGGATGTTTACTAAAAACAACCATATCCCTTGCCCCAACAAACACACCCCCATAGATATTAGATATAAATTTTTAGGAAATCAAATCTAGCAATGCATTAAAAGAAAAATACATGAAAGACCAAGTGGGATTTATTCTAGATATGCAAGGTAAGTTCAACATTCAAAAATCAATCAGTGTAACCCACCATATCAACATGCTAAAGAATAAAAAGCATATGATCATATCAACTATCACAAAAAAAATTGATGAAATTCAACACCATTCATGATTTTAAAACTCTCAGTATACTAGAAATAGAAGGGAATTTCCTCAACCTCATGAAGAGCATCTTCAAAAAACCTATAGCTAACATTACACTTAATGGTGAAAGACACAGTGTTTTCTGCCTAAGATTGGGAACAAGGCAAGCATGTCTGCCCTCACGCCTCTTATTCAACATTAGAACTGGAAGTTCTTTTTTTTTTTTTTTCCTTTTTTTTTTTTTGTCTTTTTTCGTGACCGGCAACGGATCGCAAAAGGGGAAT
>NW_007726594.1:526617-529609 GCF_000696425.1 Galeopterus variegatus | reverse complement strand
ATTCAACATTAGAACTGGAAGTTCTTTTTTTTTTTTTTTCCTTTTTTTTTTTTTTTTTTTCCTTTTTTTTTTTTTGTCTTTTTTCGTGACCGGCAACGGATCGCAACCCCCAGTGTCGTGCCTGTACCGGACTGGGACCGGCCACGGGATCGCAACCCTCGGTGTTGCCCCCGCCCCTCGCTCAGCCAGTGAGCGGCCGGTCTGTATGTGGGATCCGAACCCTCGGCGGGAGCGCCACCGCACTTCCCAAGCGGCGCACTATAGCAGTGCGCCACCGGGCTGGCCCAGAACTGGAAGTTCTAGCCAGTGCAGTAAAGCAAGAAAAGGAAATAAAAGGCAACCATATTGGAAAGAAAGAAATAAAACTGTCCCAATTTGCATGATTATCTACATACAAAATGCCAAGGAATTTTTTAAAAAGACCTCTTAGAATAATAAGTGAATTCATCGAAGTCTCAGGATGCAAGAAAATCATAAAAAAATCAATTGTATTTCTATATACCAGCGATCAACATATGGATGCTGAAATTAAAAATATACCATTTACAATTCTTCAGAAACCAATAACATACTTAGGTATAAATCTAACAAAACATGCACAAGGCTTATATCCTGAAAACTACAAAATGCTGATGAAAGAATTCAAAAAAAGATCTAAATAAATGGAGAGGCATGCCACATTCATGGATTGGAAGACTCAACATAATAAATATGTCAATTCTTCCCAAATTGATATACAGGTTTAATGCAACTTTATTCAAAATCCCAGGAAGATTTTTGTAAATATAAGTAAAAATATTCAAAAATTTATACACAAAGGCAAAGCAACTATAACAGTTAAAGAGTTTTTGAAAAATATAAGTGAGAGAAATCAGTCTACCCAGTTTCAAGACTTATTATGTAGCTACAGCAATTAAGGCTATGCGGTATTAGCAGAAGAACAGACACATAAATTAATAGAACAGAATAGATAGCCCAGAAATAGGCCCACACAAATATGTCCAAGTAATACCTGGCAAAGGTGCAAGAGCAATTTAATGCTGGAAAGATAGCCTTTTCAACAAATGGTGCTGGAGCAATTGATATCCACATAGAAAAAAAAATCAACTTCAACCAAAACTTTATACCTTATGTAAAAACTAACTTAAATTGGATCAGGTATTTAAACATAAAATGTAAAACTTTTAGGAAAAAAAAGGTGAAAATCTTCAATATCTAGTGTTAGGCAGAGTTCTTAGACTTGATGCCAAAAGCACAATCCAGCAAAGGAAAAATTGATACATTGAACTTAATTAAAATTGAAAACTTTTGCTCTGTGAAAGACCCTAAAAGGATGAAAAAAACCTATAGACTAGGAGAAAATATTTGCAAGCCTGCCAAACAACTCGTGTTTAGGATATAGAAAGAACTCTCAAATCTTAACAGTAAAAAATAATCTAATTAGAAAATTGACAAAAGACATGAGGAGACATTTCTTTGAAAAAGGTACGTGGATGTCAAATAAGCACATGAAAAGATGTTCAACATCATTAGCTATTAGCAAAATACAAATTAAAATCACAATGTGATATCACTATGCACATATCAGTATGACTAAACTCTGAAACACCAAATACTGTCAAAGATGTGGAGAAACCCAATGGCTTGCTGGTGGGAATGCAAAATGCTACAACCACTCTGGAAAATAGTTCGGTAGTTTCTTCAAAAACTAAACATGCAACTATCATACCACCCAGCAATTGCACTCCTAGTTATTTATCCCAGAGAAATGAAAATTTATGTTCACCCAAAACCTATACACAAATGTTTTTAGTAGCTTTATTCATAATAGCCCCAAATTGAAAACAACTCAGAGGTCCTTCAAAGGGTGAATGGTCCTACAAACTGTGGTCCACCATACCATGTAACATTTCTCAGCAACGAAATGGAACAAACTACTGATACACACAGTTTGGATGAATCTCTAGAGAATTATGCTGAGTGAAAAAAGGCAACCACGAAAGGTTATAGAATGTGTAATTCTGTTCATATAAAATTTTCGAGATGACATTAGAGAAACAGAAAACTATGGTACCCAGTGGTTAAGAGCTGGGGTAGAAAGCTAGAGAAGTAAGTGTGGTTACAACATGACAACATGAGAGGTCCTTGTGGTGATGGAAATGTTCTATTCTGTACCTGACTGTGTCAATGTCAGTATCCTGCTTGTGATATTGCACTGTAGTTTTGCAAAATGGGTAAAAGGAATATGGGATCTCGCTGCATTATTTCTTACAACTGTATGTGATCTATAATCTCAAAATAAAAAGTTTAATAATAAAGATAGTAATTCATATTCAACAATTGTTCAATATTAGCATCACTTACCAATATTAATCATGAGTTAGCTTGGATTTATTGTTATGTCCTTATTAAATTCATGTTGCTAATTTAAAAAAAAAATGACAAAGCTCCCTGCCTCCAACACACACACACACAGATTTTAGATACTTCTAGACTGCAGGTCTTGTGTGATGCCTGGAAATCTATATTTCTAGCAGTCATCCCAGATAGTGTTAGCTTGGATTTATTGTTATGTCCTTATTAAATTCATGTTGCTAATTTAAAAAAAAAAATGACAAAGCTCCCTGCCTCCAACACACACACACACACACAGATTTTAGATACTCCTAGACTGCAGGTCTTGTGTGATGCCTGGAAATCTATATTTCTAGCAGTCATCCCAGATAGTTTTGATGCACACTAAACCACTGCTTTAGGTAAAATTTGACATCTTTCCCCATTATTCTAAATTAACATGTCAAGACCACCTGTAAGTGACCATGTGGTGTCCGTGGTAGGATAGAGCAGTCCTTGAGCTTTGCTATTCCAGCATCTTCCGAGGAAGTCTGGTTCCTCCTGTTTTACAGGACGTGCTTGCTATTGGAACAGAGCATGGCCTCCTGCTTCCTGTGTGCGACGGACGACATACCTTCAGTTTTCTTCACCTCTCCAG
>NW_007726594.1:523155-525738 GCF_000696425.1 Galeopterus variegatus | reverse complement strand
GTAGACTCTGCTACCAAGAAATTAGGTTTTCTCCAGGGGACAAGTAATAATCTGTATGTTTTTTTCTCTTTGATAGAAGCAGATAGAGGAGAATGAACAGGGACTGAACATTTCTGAAAACTCCACTTGGTTTTTGTACTGGACCGAGGACTTGGTTGCAAACAACAGGAAAATAATTGGGATAATTAAGCAGAGTAGGAATTTATCATAAGGGAACCAGAGAACATGGCTCAGAAAGGGAGAAACGCTGACTTAAATGTAGAGTATTATTCTTGTTACTGACCTGCCCAATGCCTTCCTGTTTGTTTCCTATTCAAAATTATTCAATAGCTTATAATTACCTATGGAAATTAAGTTCAGGTTTCTTAGGTTAATATTCAGCAGCCTCCATGCTCTGGCCTTACCGCATTTTTCCAGATGTATATCCTCCTTTCTCCTCTGCTAACCCAATGCTCCAGTCCCTGCTGAACTGCCTCGATCTGATGCTCCTGGTCTCCACGCCTATCTCTATCTGCTGATATACTCTTCACTTTCCAGGTCACCTCTACCACAAGCTTTCCTGAATTATCTCTCAGCTTTCTCTGAACTCTCTTCAACAGTTTACTGCTCTTTTAACACATCATATTATGACTCATAATGTAGGGGTTTTTTTGCATATATGTTATTTACAGTAACAGATGATAAAAAGCTTTGCATCCCCCTATTGTATATCGGACAGCACCTGACTCATAGTAGATATTCAATAAATATGCAAGCAAATTTTCCCAGCGAAATTTGTAAAGTACATTAACCCTGCTGAATATTCAATTTAGGAACAGAGAAAGCCACAAATTCTGCTATCCTTGGATGATAGTATGGTTTTCAAACTTACAGATGATGATTCTTTAAAAGGAAAGAATGATCATTCTAAGTCCCCTCAATTATTAATGTTATTTACCCTAACACTGTATTGAGAACCAATAAAACTATGCTTTCTAGAGTTAGTCCATGCCCTTGCCCTGAAAGTTAAAATTAAGAATGTCTATTAACTTAGACCAAATATTGCTTGCACAAAAATTATTTCTGTGGATGGGGTCAGGAGATAAATACTTCATTATAAATATGCAGCAGTGAATTTCATATAGAAAATTCCAGAAACCAGATATTCGGGTACTTATTTTTAAGACATTAACTGCAAAAAAAAGGTTATCCATTTACCATTCCACAGGTAAAAGCCTGAAGACCTGGAGTGATGGATCGGCACAGTGGTATATGGTTAAGAAAGAAGGACTAAATTTTGTATTTCATTCCTGTGATCACCTTGTTTCAAAGAGTTACTACTGTAAAATCATACAGTGGTGTTTGCTTTCATATTTCCCTGTAGCTTGGGTGTTTCCTCTATTTTTTTGTTTGGAAGTTATAAAACCAAGCCAAACCAAAATGAAAACAGAAAAACAAAACAAAATACAAAGACCTAAATTTCTTTGCTATGACCTGGTGGCTATGACACTCTGATTAGAGCTGCATAAATATAGATGAAATAACTGTGGAGTGGGGCTTTATTAATGGAACTATGGGGAATAGATGAGTTTGGAAGTTCAGCACAGCATTTAATCCAGATTGAGGAAAGAATTGTGAAAAAAGGCCGGACGCAGGATTGGTTCATGACCCTTCATTTATTCAACAACTATTCAGTATGTATCTGGCACTGTAGGTCTTGGGAAGTAAGACAGATGTGGTGTATCTCCTCATGGAAGGAGGAGTCACATGAAGGAGATAAACAATTAATAAACAGTTGTGCAAATGATTATTTTGCTTTAGTGACAGTAATTCCTATGAAGGAAATTATAGTAATGTGGTCTGAGATTGTGTAACAGAGGTCCTCACCCCAACTCATTTCTTGGCCTCCAGACCTTTAACGTTCACCTGTACTGCTAGTCCCCAATTAGTTTAGCTCTTCCCTTTACTCATCATGTCAGTCCTGCCTGTTCCAGCTCATGCTCTTCTCCAGAGTTCTGGTGAATCACTAGGCCTGTGTCACTTTCATGCATCCAGAATTTGGAAATATCAATAGTCCTTTTCTGTGCAGCATCCTGCCCTGGGTATAGCTAATTAGAATTATGGTCATGGATAATCCCAGACAAGATTCTCTTGATTCCTATCATTCCAAAAATGAATCTTCATTGTCCATGCAACGTGATGTGAGAGGACTCCATTAAATGAAAGTAATCCAGGGCCCAGTTCCCCCAAGAGCCCTCTCGGTTCCCTTCAGTGGCAATGAAAGTGTCAGCCCACTGAGATGGTACCTCAAGTGAAATGCTGATAGTCAGATTTTTGGTTCTGCTGCACTCTCAGAGGTTGAAAGGGTACTAAAAATAGAACTACCCTGTATCACTATCCCTACTCAGACATATATACGAGGGTACTTCAAAAATTCACGGAAAGGGGCCGGCCTGGTGTTTATCACTATCCCTACTCAGACATATATACGAGGGTACTTCAAAAATTCACGGAAAGGGGCCAGCCTGGTGTCCCACTGCGCTAGTGCGCCACTTGGGAAGCGCGGCAGCGCTCCCGCCGAGGGTTTGGATCCCACATACAGAC